>NC_089589.1:29014483-29314483 GCF_019320115.1 Miscanthus floridulus | reverse complement strand
GCTTGCCCCATCGCACCGGTGCATTTACTATGTAATAATTGCCATACAGTTTTCACTTTGTAATTGATTATTACACTAGTGTTATTAATAGGTTTGCCTTTGCGAACTAATTAAGCAAATGAGGTTTAACTGCTTGTAGCAGCAATGAGGCCAGTGAGGTGGTGATGAAACATAGATATATGTTTTGTCGGATGTGAGGAAGAAGTGATGGGAATAATCCTACATGATTTAGCCCTATATGCATGCATGTGAGGATTAAAATCCTATTTACACCATGAATGCAGTTACCTTTTGCTATCTACCTTAGCTTCTTCTTACACATGATTTGGTATAACTTCCATCAAAATGTTCTGACTAAATGGTCATTTAGCATGTTTACACACTGTTTAAACTCTACACACTGGTACGTCATTTCCGTTTAATTGGCTATTTATCCTGTTTAACCAGCCATGTTGCTCGTCGTTTAAGTGGTTGTTTAGACCGAATAATGGTTAACAGCAAGTGACCGACTATTTACCATTTAGTGTTTAGGATAACACTGTTGAAGAATGATTTACTTAAAGCACAGGGAAATTATATTAACAAATAGATCAAGATAAATATCAACAGATAGCAATCTTGTGGTCTTCATCTATCCCATCATTAAAGCTGGGAAATTAGAAAGTGGATGGTGCGACCAAACAAACCTTCTTTATCTAACTGGGTAACCCCAAACATTTGATTTAGTGGGTTAGCTAGGATTTTAAGATATGGTGGTCTAACTTAACATAATTATTTTAACAGTGTCTTAACATGACAACACATAAAAGGATAGTATTTATCCAAACACACAATACAAAAAGATTTAAAAGATCTTATGAACATCATAAAATAAATAATAAGGTTTTTAATTTGTAAGAGTAGCTTTAAATATCTAGCTATGTAGTAAAACACACTAGGACAAAATGATAATGTGTGATTGATATATCATTGAGACCACCCTCTGGTAGTGCCCCTGATATGATATGATTGCACAAGAGATGTATGCAAATTAAACAAATATACACCCAAAGATGGGCAACTCTACCACATACAAAGGGAACTAACTTCCATCATATGAGAGTAGTTAGATCAGGCACCATAGTTTGGACCTAGAGAAACGGTAAATTTGTTATTTGACACTTCCATCATCCTAGATGAGCTAGTCTCGGGGTTCCAGAAGAAGTCTTCGGGAGTTCTAGTACAACTATTGTATCTTTTCTTCTGTAGGAGATTGATAATTTAATTCAGTTATCATCTCTATTTAATTTGAGCAAATACATTCGGCAATTTACTTGCATTATTCCAAGTTTAGATCAAAGTAGTTTAGTCAAGGCTTAGCCCTTTTTATCTAAAACTAGTTCTAGTACAGGTCCCTCATCCAGTGCTTACTATTTACTTTGAGTTGCTGCCTTGCTTTGACATTGAGTAAGTTAATAATCAATTCTGAAGAGTTGGAATTGGCACCTCATTTAGACCAAGAGAAAGCTTTGATACCATGTACATAAGAAATCAGCTGAGTGTGAAAGCCTCATGTTTGGTTTGGTAATTGAGACAACTAGTGGACTAACGTTTGCTATATGTTGACTAAGCTAGGTGAAGTCCACAACAAGATGGTGAGCAAGGCTAGGACTTGGACGAAGGGTGATCAATCCAAATGGAGCAAGCTCACACTTGGAGAGAGAAGATGAAGAGGTGAAAACAGACCAAATGCAAAGGTATATGTTAGTGGTTTTGTTTTCACCGGCCAAGACGCAATAGATTGTGTGGTCAAGTTTAGGATAGATAGTTGTATTATTAAGAGATGAACTATAAAGCAAACACGGTTATCTAATGTCACTAGGTGTTGATTTACATGCATATGCATTAGATCTAGTGTGTGTTGAGTAGCAAGTGTGAATCTTTTTTAAAACACTTTGAAGAATGGTAACGCATGGCTTAGATGTTTGGTAAAACATTTGAGAGTTGTCATGCTTGCGAAGAGGAGGATGAAAAGCACTCAGTGGTGCTGTTTAGCATTCACACCATAGTTCTCCGGTGTTGCACCGAAGGTGCCACTAGAGCTCTTAATCAGCATGCTGGTGCCCGCACCTTGCCTTCCGGTGCAAGACAGGGGAGGCGCACCGATGGGATCCGGTGTTGGCTTAGCTCTGTGTGGGAGAATTCAAAGGCTCCATCGGAGCCATCCAGTGTGGTCACCGAAGTTGGCACTGGTGCATTTTACCAGAGAGGTTGCAAAACATCTCAGAGCGCTAACATTCACCAGATCGTTCTGGTTTGCCACAGAGGGCTGCACCGGAGTCCGGTACAAAGAGGATGTTCTCGGGCTCAAGTAGATCTCAAGCGGTCCAATGGTTAGTTTTTGAGCCATTGGAAACTAGCAATTGTAAGGCTCTTCGGTGCGAACTCCAGTGCACAACCTAAGATATCTAGGGCACCCGCAACCTGCACAAGTTGAGGGTAATGGTTGGAATTGTTTGTGGGCTTATAAATAGCCCTTGTGGCTGGCCTTGATCACTCTCTTGGCACTCCATACACTTGTGCACATCCTCTAAAGCTAAGAAACACACTCCACTCATTTGCATCACTTTGGATCACATTTGGGTGAGATTAGAGAGGCTCTAGTGCATTTGCATTGATGATTTGCATCTCACGGCACTAGTTGAGTGTGGTCGCTTTGGTTTTCCTATTACTCTTGGTGATTGCCATCACCTAGCCGGCTTTGAGCTTGGAGGATCGTTGAGGGGCTTGTGGTGAACGCTTGTTGCCTCCGATCGAGTTGATTGTAAGGGGATCCCGTGCTCGTCCCAGTGGGAGATCTCGAAGAGCAACTCTAATGGAATGCTCGTGGCTAGTTGGAGTGCTTCTTATGTTTAATTCTTGCGGCAGCTAAGTTGTGGGTCTAGCTTTAGTGGATAGTTGCGCTTGAACCATCACATTAAGACTGGCCACAACGAGGACGTAGATTGCTGGCAAGCAACCGAACCTTTGGGATAAATCTTTGTGTTCATCTCTTGCACAGTTTGGTATAAACCATCTCACTAGCTTTACATTCATGTCTTGTGCTTGTATGCGGTAGTTGCTTGTGGTGTAGCTCTCTAGTTAGTTGTAGTTTTAGTGAGTAGAAGTAGCTAGTTAGCTGCTTCACTAGTTTAGCTAGAACTAGAGTTGTCTTGCTTAGCTAGTAGCTCTTGTGTGGTGAAGTGAACAAGTGTAGAATTAAATTGCTACTAGTATTGTTTAGGGGGGCTTGCTTGGGTGAACTAGAACTATTGCAAGTAGTGGCTTTTAGGACTTGTTATTTTACTTACCACTTTGCTCTAGTGTTTGTGAGTTTGTAAAGATAATTTATAGGTTATTTATGCCCCGACCTATGTATGTCCTTTAGAGTGGAGTCCTAGATATGCTTAAGACCAAAAGAGAAATGGTTTTGCTGTGGTACTCTCAAATATGAGCCATTCATTTATTTTAATTGAACAGTTACGATCATCTGTTACCTTCTAGGAGGTAATTGGTGAAATATATATTTATTTGATTTATATTTTGTAAAATAGGATAAATAAGGAAAGCTTTTAGATATTAAATCTTTCTCCTAGATTTGATTGATGAATACATGATCTGGCAGGTATGGTATTTTTTATTTTGCAACTTTGGATTCGATATATTTTTATTACCATGTAATTTTGCTTGTAACTTGATATAATTGATTTTGCATGATTTATCGATAAATATTTCTTTAATTTAATACATTAGTGACTGCGGCGGTCACATAAAAGGAAGGTGCGGCCATAAACAAGGGGCCACAGCCGTCTTGTTGTCTCCCGTCATGAGGGGGGCTTCCAGATGTCAACGGGGAATTCCCCGTCGGGGAGTGCCTCCCCATCCCCGTGGAGAAGAAAATTCCCCATCCCCATCCCCGTCAAGTGCCATGGGGGAGACTTTCTCCCCATCCCCATCCCCGCGAGGAATTAGTCCCCGTGGGGATCCCCATGGACCACAGGTATTTCATCTACAAAGTTTGCACTTTAAACTTTATTTAAGTAGCACATATATGTTCTATAGCATTTTCGCTTAATAAAAATTGGTTTAAAACCCTAAGTGATATAACGGGACTATGAAATGTAACTTTCGTTTCGCGTTTCGCGTTTCCGTTGATCGTTTCGACAGGAGCTAGGGTTGCAACATTGCTTATATATCACAGGTATTGGGCATTGCCAGTATATGGGCCTTTGGAATTGGGTCCCCGCGGGGAGCGGGGACGGGGGCCTGCATACCATCCCTGCCCTCGTGATCTCCGACGGGGATAACTTCAGCCCCGTTTAATCCCCCGTGGGGGTAGAATTCATACCATCCCCGTCCCCTAATGGGTGAATTCCCCGCGGGGATTCGAGGAACGGGGCCCCCGTTGACATCTATGGGGGGCTTGACATTTTTTCTTTTTCTAGGTTAATTAATTAATTCAAAAAATCATTAAAATCAAGGACTTAGATTTATTTGAGGTATTATCTCCTACTCCCTCCATCCCAAATTATTAAGTCATTCTAAAAATCTTGGAGAGTTAAAGCATCTTAAGTTTGACCAAATTTATATAATAAAATAATAATAACATTTATGATGCCAACTAAAAATCATTACATTTTTCATCAACTATAATTTCATAGTATACCTATTTGATATCATACATCTTTATAGTTCTCTCTATAATTTTGATCAAACTTAAGATGTTTTGACTCTCCAAGATTCTTGGAATGGCTTATAATTTGGAATGGAGGGAGTAGTACGTAAAGGAAGCATCATACTATTCCTCAAAGAGAAATACATTCTTCCAACCCAATGGCCCATGCATTTTTATAAGTTCATAAGTTTTGAGTCACTCCCTCTATTTTAAAAAGTACTAGATCATTTTAATTTTATTATTATAAGTAAAACTTTCACAAATTTTAACTAAATTTACAATAAATTATATTAACATCTACAACACTAAATTAGTTTCATTACACCAACATAGAAATATGTTTTTATAGTATATTTATTTTGGCACTAGAGATATTAATATATTTTTTATAACTTGGTCAAAGGGACATGTTTAGATATACTAAGGATTATGACAATCTGGATTCCGAATACAAAAAATAAGGCCTATTTTATCCATGGATTATAGACGGAGATTATATTATAGGCGGTCGAAGGTGTTTTACACGCATTATATCCAAAGAATAGGGTTGGAAATAGATAGATCGATTCGTACTCTTGTGGTTGGATAAATCATAATTTCTAGAGATCCAAAGTCCAAACGGATACTTAGAGAGGACTTTGAACTAACTTAAACACACTATAATTTTGAACGGAGGAAGTATTTATATCACTCAAAAATGATGTTGAGGTAGTTTTTGTCACATATATACTTAGCCGATGCATAGTCATTGGTGGGAAGACAAAGGCTAAGCTTAAAGGTGCGCCTAACAAGTGGACCCTAATTAATTATTTTTCTAGTCGAAAATATAGTAACTCGTAATATAGTCACTTTTAGATTTGCTTAGTTAAATTTGGACTGTGAATATATATAAAAAAATTATGTGGATCGACAATCTAGGATTAGCACCACTCCAAACATTGAGAGAAATACTTTGATTATATACATAACTCTTTTCATTAATATATATTCTTAAAGTAAAAAAAACTCGACCCATGGGGATATGGTAGTCTTTGGTTATTGTGCTTAAGAAGAAGACCTTCTAACGCAAGTCGAAAAACCTCGAACCTCTGCCTAGCCATACACAGTGACACCGCACCTCCCACTAGACTGGACTTGTCTTAGACATGTGCTTTAGTGTGGAGTTGGCAAAGGGATTCTTTTATGTCTCCGTCCAGCGAAACGTGCCCCGTCGGGCTCGAATTTGGGTCGCCAGGGTGCGACGCAAGATGGCTAGCCAATCATGTCCCCTCGCTATATTCTTAAAATATTAATGGTCAAAGTGCCATACTTTTTTTAAAGGACGGCAAAAGCTTTGCCGTGATTTTTATTAGAGGAAGAAAGAAGAAATGACAAGTGCCCGCCCAGTTTTTTGAATGAAAACTGGGCCCAAAAAACAAACAACTGAAGAGAGTGTGCCACTCATCCTACACAACTTTGGTATAACAACCAAACAACTATCAAAAACTCATGCCACTATTTGCTCCAACTTGGTCAAAATCGACCCAACTACAACTCAACTAACAACAAACAAGGACTGAAGAAAAACACGAGGACCTGTCGGGTGACGCCAAACAGCACAGTGGAGCACCACCATGGCCAGACGGTAAGGAGCAACCGCGGAACTGGAAAGCCTAGCAATGCCTCCAAGGAGGAAACGACGCTAAAATCGCCAACAAAGTAGCCCGCCAAAGGAAGGTTTTCACCTGCAGCATCCAGTACGGTATAGGGAGAGGTAGGAAATGACGCCTGCAAGAAGATAACGGCGTCTACAGACGACGTCATCCAAGCTTTCGCCTCGACCTCAAACAACCTCCACACCGTCGCCACCGAAGTCCCAACCCTACCAGGGATGCAGGGTGCGGCGATGATTCAGCAGCAGCCCCGTCCGGCCGCCGCCCGTAGGGACGTTGGCCAAGAGAAACACCAGGAAAACCCAGTCGGAGAGTCCGCCCCCGCTGGAACCGTCAAAGCCGGCCAGCAGCAAGCAGATCTAGCCAGCTCTGCCACGGAAACTAACCCGAGAAAGGGGAGAGGTAGATGACGGGGAGAAGAGGGCCAGGATCAGAAGATGCCCCAGTCGGCCAACCCACCAACGTTCCGACCTCTACCGAGCTGGCCCTGCATCCATCACGCCACCCAAGGCCTCGAGCAGCCTCCGCACCAAACTGCCACCAGAGGAGCGCAGGAGCATGCCACGAACGCAACCGCTGCAGCCCGAGCTAGCCTACCGCGCCACGCCTCGACCAGGCCAAGTCGGAGCCCGGCCACCGCGCTCGCACCGGAGTCCGGCCGCACCGCGCGGAGATCTGGCCACCGGTGCCCAGATCCGGCCACCAGGCGCGCCGCGCGACACTAGCAGCCATCGACACCGCAGCCACCGAGACGAGGGGGAGCCCGCAGATCCGGCCGCCGGCAACAAGGATCTCGTAGCCCCGCACGGATCCGCCCGCCGCACAGGCAGCGACGACGCGCTGCCGTTGGAGCGCAGCAGCAAGACCGTACGGAACTCGAACTCGCGTCCACGCCGCTGCGAGCAACCATGGCACAGCACAGACAATAGAGGGCAGGGTGGCCCCGCCGCCGCCATCCTTGCTGCCCGCCGGACACGCGGCCGGCAGCTCCGGCGGCGGCGAGGGCGGAGTCGCTGGCGCGGGGGCCTGGGGACGAGGAGCGAGGGGACCGCCCGAGCCGCCCTAAAGTGCCATACTAAAAACAGTGTTTATTCATAACGAATTTATATTGACGGTCAAAGAAGTTCACGCAATCTTTTCTCTCTCTTGCTGAAGGAACTAATGTTAGATCGGAAAACTTTTTTAGGAAAAGATTAATCTTTGCGAAACTTTTGCTGAATGAGGAGAAATTATTGCATTTCTCAAAACTTTGAGAAAGACTTTGAGTTTCTGAAAATGTAATGTGATGTAACACCATTGCCATAAATGGAACCTCACCTGTGGTGGCGCCGGCGGCAACCCGAACAGCGGCTTCTATACGGCCGGCGGCGCCCTTGCACCGACAGTCCGAGACTACAGAGATCGAGCGGGTAAAAACCAAAGGAACGGAAGAAGAAGGAAGGGTGAGAGGCATCAGACATGGTAGCACAACAAGACGACGATCCTCACCTACAACGCTTCCGTCAGTGGCGCCGTACGTCGGGCAGATCTAGCGAGCGAGCGAGGGGCTGCAGAATGAGGAGGAGGAGGAGGAGGAGAGGCGTAGCAATGTGAGCACAGAGGACTGCGGAGAAGGAAGTAAACGGGCAGCAGGAGGCAACGGACTTCACTTTCATTGGGGGCATTTAATTTCGCTTCGGGCCCCTCACAGGCGGAGACCGCGGAAAACAAAGTCGCGCGCGAGGACCGCCACCGCAGCGTCTTAAAATAAAGCTCTACACTACCGTACTGCTTCTAGACGCCACGAGTGGGGAGAGATGGAGGGTGAAGGCGTAGGAGCCCATTGTTTATGCACCGCACCGGACCAAGCTAGAGCAAATTATAGAGATTACTTTTATCTCGTAGGTGTTGCAATATAGTATGAGCTACGCTCAATAGAAATTCTGAACCAATTCTTAATAAATCTTAAAGTCGCATTCATATATATATATATATATATATATATATATATATATATATATATATATATATATATATATATATATATATATATATATATATATATGTATGTATGTATGTATATGAGAGAGGGATGAACTTTAATCCTTACTAGTTAGAGTGGAAGCTGCCATACTTAAATACAGAAGCTCTTTCTACTTCTCGTCAAGTCCAGTATACGAGAGAGGAAGGAAACCCACATGTGCGCTTGCCTCGCCTTGCTAGGCGTGTGACACATGCGTGAGTAGAGATGAAAACGGTACGGATATTTTCCAACCGTATTCGAAACCGAATCCGTTTAGAGGGGTTGAGATCTGTCCGTATCCGTATCCGAGTCCGGATATTCAATATCCGATACCGTATCCGTATCTGAATACTCAAATCGCATATTTATGATGTCGATATTCAATCGTATCCTATCCGACATAGTTGACACTATCCGTATTCGAATCCGAATCCGGACAGAAATATGAAAACAAATGTAATATCGGTGATATCCGTTCGTATCCGATCAATTTTCATCCCCATGCGTGAGTGATCCGCTAACACGTAATATACTATAACACTGGTCTTTTTTGTTTGCACTAAAGCTCATTAAATACACTAATGTGTCTTAATATTTATTACCGAACTTGAGGGCACGACCATTACTCTTCACGTCCTGGCCTACCACTTCCGATGACGCCCCGTTGCTGACGTCGCTTTGGGCTCATCGGGCTTCCGCCACCCTCGCACCGGTCCATCACGAATTGAAGGCGTTATTTGCTCTGAACCAAAGTAGAGTCTGCCAGCAGACACGCCAATCAATTTGGATCTATCTGCCCACCAAACCCACTAATTTTCCCTTGTTCGTAACTGTACTAGCAGTGTAGCAGTATGTTCGGTTGGCTGGTTTGTATCGTTGCTGATTCGTGAAGAAATACTGCTGGCTGATTTGTGTGAGAAAAAAATATACTGCTGGCTGATTTGTGTGAGAAAAAAATATTGTTTCGGCTGAAAATTTACGATCGTTTACGACAAACTACAGCCAAACGAACAGGTTGCTAGCCCTTATGTACTGATATGTGCCAGCTCACATGCATGATACCTGCAGACAGTCTTCTACTGTACCAACAAAAAACGGTGCTGTCGCCTCTAACCCTTCTTTGTCTTTGTGAAATATAATACCTCCGTCGAGAAAAACAATTCTAGTTCTTCTTTTGTTCAAACTATCTAAAGTTTGACCAAATTTGTACAAAAATATCAAGATTTCTTATACCAAATAGATATATGATAAAATGTTTCTTATTAAGAAATAAGAATGTAATAATCCTTATTTAGTACAGTAGATATCGATACTTTTATCATAAAGTCAATCAAACTCGAGATGTTTTTGACTTAATATGTGCTAGAATTTTATTCTTTCTGGAGTACCCCTCCGTTCATACTAATTGGAGTAAGCCACCAAGATCAAGGAGCATTATCCTTCACCAATCATGTATTAACTCCGCATGGTTATCTAGCACGAAGAGTGTTTGCTCGATCCCCCGAACATAGGTGTAGCGTTGGGTGGCTAGAGTTGGCCCGGTGAAAGCCCCTAGTTTGGTCTTGGTAATTGAGTGACAACTTAGGTGAACCCATATGTGTTTGATGTGAGATACATAGGTGTGTTTAGTCCATAGGTACACTAGTATGAGCAAATTGAGCCATGGTGGTGAAGTGGGTTGGAATTGTTACAATGCTCAATTAGTTATGATGGAGGAGCTCATTGCATATGAGACATGACATGATGTCATGTGGCTAGGTGGAGAAGGTCTAAGAGACATGGCTTGGCTACGAAGGACCGGATATTGCTAGTGTGAAGGGTAAGTCTGAGGCATGTTGGCGGTGAAGGTAGAGCAAGGACTTGGTACCGATGGACTGGGTGCAACGGTGAAGACCAAGTGGAGGTGCGATGGATGAACCAATAAGACCACATGATGACATGAAGTGGATCATATCATATACAGGAGATCAAGCCAAATGTTGATATATATTGATTACAAGTGGCTTCATGGAGGTTGAATGTTTGTGTGCGATCACCGAGGATGGAGATGAAATAGAATCCGCGAGGCAAAGGCATATTTGTAGGAAATTTCATTTCACGGGTCTAAGATTGAGTAGAGAAGTGATTAACCAGGTTTAGGATAGATAGCCATTCTATAAAGAGGGGGAATCTTTTAGTTGCAACGGTTATCTAGTGCCACTAAGTATGGGTTTTATTTGCATAATCATTGCGCTTAGTGACATGGGAGATGCATGAGAAAACACTAAAAAAATCTTTGTGGAAATACTAACTCTTGTGCTAAATTTGTTTTGGCATATTTGGTGGAGCTAGCACTTAAAAGCAAAGAAAAAGGAGTGCTCTGGGCCTCTCCGGAATTTCCCTGCAGGAGTGAGGGGGCGCGCGGCTGGGCCTTAGGCCTTAGCGCCAGCTTGCTATGTGCGCCAGTGGCCAGCTGTTTGGGCCGGCCCGTCGACCTGAAATGCGCGTGCGTGTGCTGCTGGCCCAGAAAGAGGAAGCGCGCGGGGCAGTGGTATTTCTCCACAAAAACAACGGTCGGGTAGTGATTGGTACCTCAGTTTCTGTACTCATACCACACAGACATAGGTACACTGGCCTGCTGCCTGTCGGACTATGCTTCCAGTCAGTGGCGGATGCAGAACAAGATTTAAGGAGGGGCTGGTCTCTTCTTCTTCCTCTATCTCTCTATTTTTCTTCTTTTCTTCACCTTTTCTTCTCCATCACCCTTCCCATATTTCCATTGATGCACCAGCAGTAGGGGGGCTGGAGCCCCCCCAGCCCCCCATGTAGATCCGCCCCTGCTTCCAGTGGAGTTCAGAAGAAGCTTTGATTCAGTCACGCTATTGGTCTCCTGGCTCGTATGGAAGGAGCGCAATCGCTGAGTCTTTGACAGCAAGGCGATGCTGCCAGGCCGTCTTACGGAGCTCATCCTTGAAGAAGCTGAATGCTGGATACAGGCAGGGTTTGCTCCTTTGTCGCTGCTAGCTGCTACGCACAGCTGAATGTGCAGCTCTAGTTTAGCCGCCAAATAGCAAGTGTGTAATAGCCCTTTCGTGCTCATTTTATCTGTGTGTTTCCGTCTATGTGTGCTTCTTGCTAGCGTACTATATTCCATATTGTGAAGAAGAAGAAATTCAGGAACTTGGTCATTTTTTCAGAAACGCCCCCGCTGGTGAGTTTGCGGAGAACCACCTCCGTCCCCCAACCCTAGCTTCCCTCTCATTCGTCTCCCTCCTCCCCGCCCCACCTACCCCACCGCCGTGCCGCTGCCCTTCACATCCTCTGCCACCAACCCTCGCTGCTGCTCGCTGCACGTGCTTCCCACACCGCCATCGCTCAATCGTGGGGAGCCGTGCGAGGTCAGTGGAATTCGGCGGGCACAATGGCACGGGGAGTCGCACGAATCGATGGTGTCGAGATAGGGCGGAACTCGCCGGCCTCCGCGGCGCACACGCTCGTCGCCCATGGCAGCAGGCAGCCGAGCTCCCAACTCACGATGAGAAAACTGCACTCCGTCAGATCTGGCACGGTGGAGACGGCCAGGTACGCGCCACCCGTGCCACACGTTGTGTAACCGTGGTCCATCCATCCATCCCTCTTCACCTTGATCCCAAATCAGGCGCCGGATGTGCCCTGGAGTTGAAGGGGTGGCATTCATCTCTGGTGAGCTGGCCCCAGCTGCGTCAGCGGTAGAGGGAGAGGTCGAGCGCTAACGAGAAGCCAGGTGAGTTGCAAGTTTCTGTGTTATGAGGAAATCGTTTGTTATGGGTTTCTGGCTTCTCATAACCAACTCTATAGTGTGGAGTGCTTTGTGTTAAGTATGAAGTTATCCTCATAGTTCCAGTTTAGCCTCTGCGTGGATGTTCAAGGAAAAGGTTTCTTTCTTTCCTAAAATAGCATATCAGCAAAGCACGATTCAAATTCGAACCTTTAACATGTAGTTTGAACAATAATGGGCATTACATCTCAGTTTCATGAGATCAATCACATAGCTTCCTTTCCATAATCAGCAATGTTTGGCGCCCCTCTGTTTTTGTACAGGAATATAAGCAAAATTTATCGGCTTAATGAGTTCCTTAATTCGAACAATAATAGGCAGTCACTACCGGAAACCTTAAATTTGTCGAGTATTTCTATGTTTGCCGAGTGCATTCCCTCGGGCATTTGGCAAACAAATTCTTTGCTGAGTGCTATCCTAAAAACACTCAACAAAAAAAAAACACTCGGCAAAGAGGAGAGTTTGTCGAGTGTCAAACAAAAAAAAACTCGTCAAATAGGGGTTTACTAAGTATCACAAAAAAATACTCGACAAAAAGAGAGGTTTGCCGAGTGTCCAAAAACAACACTCGGCAAAGCAAAAAAAATGAAGAAAAAAAAACCCACCCGCCCCTGAAATCACCCACCCGTCCCTCCCCTCCCTCCGAGCTCGCTCCCTCCCATCCTCTCCTGCGTGCGGTCGACGCCTCCCCTCCTCCCGCCGGCAGCCGGCCCCTCCCCTCCCTCCCCCCCCTCACCAGCGGCGCCCCTCCCCCGGATCCACCGCCTCGCCCCTCCCCCGGATCCGCCGCCCCCTCCCTCCCCTCCTTCACCGGCGGCGCCCCTCCCCCGGATCCGCCGCCCCCCTCCCTCACCGGTGGCGCCCCTCCCCCGGATCCGCCGCCCCTCCCTCACCGGTGGCGCCCCTCCCCTGGATCCGCCGCCCTGCCCCTCCCCTCCCTCACCGGCGGTGTCCCTCCCCCGGATCCGCCGCTCCCTCCCTCATCGGCGGCCTGGGCGAGCGCGTGCGGCAGGTGGCCTGGGAGGCGGACGTAGAAGGCGAGCAGCGATGGTGGTGCTTGGCGCGGACCCGTTCCTCCGACCGACGGCGTCCGTGCCCCCAACAACTCCTTCCCTAGTGACCTCCCTCAACTCGAGCGGCGGCGGGGCCCTCCCATCGACTGGCTGTGGCCACTCTCCCCCGACCTGCAGCGGGCCCCATCCCCTTGACCGGAGGTCTCCCCGTGGCAGCAGCCGCGACCCCTTTCCCCACAAGGACCTTCGACGTCGGCGCCGGCCCTGCTCCCTCCCGGATGTGGTAGCGGCGGCCCCAATACTCCCAACTGCAACAGCGACAAGGCCAGGAGCACCACGGCCCGCCCGCTCAGCCAGGCGCGGCTGTGCTGGCCTGCCCTGCGCGGCGTGCGAGCATATCAACTAACCACTTTCTGCTTGCTTTATCAGACAGGGGGAATATTGGTTCTCTGGGAAGCAGCTGTTCCAGTTTGGATATAAAAAGAAATTACACTAACAGTAGTTACTTGCCGCGCAGTATATCACTACTACAGGAATCAATTTGCGCAGCGTGGCCAAATTGGGCTCCGTGGCGGGCACCTCTTTTGCCCGCCACGGTTAACCGGTGGCCGGCCACCGAGGCCGGCCACCGAGGCGCCCGCTGCGGAAAAAGGGTTTACCGCGGTGGGCCACCTTACTTGCCCGCCGCAGGAAATCGTTATTTACCGCGGCGGGCATCGTTTAAGGCCCGCCACGAAAAATCGGAGGCCCAATAGGCCCAAAGCGAGGCCCACTATTTCCGTCGTCATATATATACACAGACTAGGGTTTCACTCGCACTCCCAGCAGCCGCGCCTCCCTCTCTCATCTCACTCTCTGCGCCGCGACTCCCTCCCACCCGCAGTCCCGCACCCCGGCGTCCACCAGCCATGGCGTTCCGGCTGAGCAACAACCTGATCGGGATCCTCAACCTCGTCACCTTCCTGCTCTCCATCTCGATCCTGGGCGCGGGCATCTGGCTGGGCCACCGCGCGGACGGCACAGAGTGTGAGCGCTACCTCTCGGCGCCGGTCATCGTGCTCGGGGCCCTCCTCCTCGTCATCTCACTCGTGGGCCTCATCGGCGCCTGCTGCTGCGTGACCTGGCTGCTCTGGGTCTACCACCTCGCCATGTTCGTCCTCATCGTCGTCCTCTTCTGCTTCACCGTCTTCGCCTTCGTTGTGACAAACAAGGGCGCCGGGGAGGCCGTCTCGGGGCGGGGGTACAAGGAGTACAGGCTCGGGGATTACTCCAACTGGCTGCAGAAGCGGGTCGATAACACCAAGAACTGGGACAGGATCAGGGGCTACCTCTAGGACTCCAAGGTCTGCAAGAAACTGCAGGACAAGAACGAGACCGTCGCGCAGTTCATGGCTTCCGATCTCTCCCCCATCGAGGTAATTATTTATTTGTTTATTATTCATTCACGTCAAAACTCGATCTATTTCTTTTAGCGGTGACCGAATCCGGCAGGTGATGGCATCCCGAGGCGGATCTGGTCGGTGGCGGCGCGCGGTGGCCGGATCCGGCGGGCGAGGACGGTTCGGCGCGGCGGCCTCCCTCCACCACGGTGGGATCCACCACGGCCACGACGCCAGGACCTCCACCACGGTCCCGAGACGCTGGGGCCCGGCCGGCTGCTCCTCTTCTCCCTCCCCGAGCGGCAAGGATCTGCAGCCGTGGGAAGCCCGGATCCGTCGCCGGTGGGCTCGAGAGCGGGCTCGCCGGCGGGCTCCTGGTTTTTTTTTGTTTTTTTAAATGATTAACCACAGCAGGCATCCTAACGTGCCCGCCATGGTAAAAGTATATGTACCGCGGCGGGCAAGGCCGCCCGCCGCGGTTAAGCCACGATTGGCTGTGGCCTCTAGGCCGCGGCGGACGGCTTTGCCCGCCGCGGAAAACCGAAAACGCCCGCCTCCAGTAAAATTTGTGTAGTAGTGTATGCCGCCATATATGATCGCAAAAAAAATGCCGCCATATATCTGCCATGTTTCCTGTTCTGAGTTCTGACTTATGACTAGGAGGAGACGGGGGCCTGGGGGAAAGGAGCCAGGGGAACCAAAGGTTTGCCTAGCCAAGCAGCGGCACTGGTCGGTCGGTGGTCGCTTTGCTTGTGGGATCGGATTCGCCCGCCGAGGAAACGGACTTTGGACTCGCCATTTTGGTAGCATAGTTTTTGAATTTTTTTCTAGATGTTGATTCTTCTGAACTTATACCTGTTATTAGTCACTTAAATTTGTTATCTTCATTTCTATGTCCATGTGGTTATTATGAGAATTATGTTGCCAGGAGCATGATGTGCACGTAGATATGGTGTACTAAGAGTGTTTTGTATGGCAGCTATTAATCTGAAATATGCTGAGAAAAAAATTATTTTTTTCTTTGAAAAATAGGTTTGCCGAGTGAATTTCCCAAAAATACTCGGCAAACAATAATGGTATGCTGAGGAAAAAATATTTTTTTCTTTGGAAAAATAGGTTTGCCGAGTGTAATTCTCAAAAACACGGCAAACAATAATATTTTGCCGAGTGTATTTTGGAAAAACACTCGGCAAACCACTTTTCTTTTGCCGAGGCCCCGTTCGGCTTACCCCATATTCGGCTTGTTTTTTCAGACGGAACAGTGTTTCTCTCTCACAACAATTCAGCCAGAACAGTGTTTTTCAGCCAAGATTCAGATCAGCGAACAGGACCCGAGTGTCAAATTTGACACTCGGCAAACCATTTGCCGAGTGCGCGATAAAAAACACTCGGTAAATAGTTGTTTGCCGACACTATAGATGTCGTGTACTGTTTGCCTAGTGTTTTTTGGTCTTTGCCGAGTGCCTGTGGCACACGGCAAAGTCACTGTTTCCTGTAGTGAGTGCAGTCAGTTTTTCACCATAGCTGCTTGAATTTCTTGTTGAAGAACCTATGGCTCTATGCAAGGTTTCGGTGGCTATGCAACAACAAAATTATGCCCACCCCAGAGATAAGAGCATGAAGTTTGCCCTGGCTTCATTTTTCTCAGCAATAATGGATAATTCCTGCTATATGAATATTATAGTTCAGTATTCCATATAAGAGATGCTAACATACATAAGTACATTACAATATATAACTATAACTACATATACTGACTAGAGCATTATGTTCGACTGATCTTCGTTGCTAGCTTGATTGCCACACGTACTGATGTTTTTTTTCCTTTGCTTTGTAGGTTACTCTTTGAAGAAAGACATATGTTAAATTTGAAATTGATTTGGGAAAAGGAGGGCGGTAAATAATTTTTTTACTAACAGGTAATTCATTCAATATTCCATTGTGCGTTCAGAAATGCCACTCAACATTTCATTTTCTTGAGAAATGGCTCTTTACAGATTATTGTAACTCTTATCTCTCTCTCTCTGCCTTGCATCTATTTTTGTTGTTGATTTTAAGGAGGGTACAAGAGATCTTTTGGGCCATGGCCAGGGCCGTCGCCCTCGGCACATATCTGCCCCTAGCTAGCACACACGACTTCTTATTAATGATCACCGTTGTTTAAGGTACAAGAGCTGGGTATGAAGTAGAAGACAGGGTTGACTAGTTGGAAACATAAATATTCCTGTCGTTACGAGACCAACCGATAGAAAACATACAATTGTTCTGTGTGTTACTGTATACCCAACAAGAAAATTATATTTATTCTGTCGGTCGTTAGAGTACCGACAGAGAAATTCTATTCAACGTGCATCTGGAATCAAAACTGGTTGCTAACCTGGGCCTGGGCCGCGGTGGCCTTTCAGCCAGCCCAAAAGGGGGCCGTGCTTAGCCTGAACACATATATATAAATGGTGTACCAACCCTAGCGCTCGCCAGATGCAGCCACCGCTCGTGCCTGTCGTCATCACGGCGCTGCTTCTACCTCTCATCACGGTGGGTCGGGCGGATCTAGGTGGCGGCGGCCGGCTCGCCCCACGCTCGCCCGGTGGCTCGTGGCCAGCAGGAGCGGCAGCGGCCAAGCGGGTAGTCGTGGCGGCCTGCCAGTTCCCGCGCCCGGGGCCCTCGCGTGCTGGCCCGGCGGCCCCAAGGCGGCGGCGGCCCCCAACGCAGCGGTGCGTCCCCCAGCTGCTCTCCTCGGTACGGCTCCAAGTCGGCGGTGCGCACCCCAAGTGACGGCGGTCCCAAGGCGGCGGCGGTCCCCAAGGCAGCGGCAGATCCGGCTACTCTCGTCTCCACCTTGTTCATGGCGTCACCAAGCTTTTTAGATCAGCATCAAGGTGTGTGCTGTGTAACCCTATCATCTCTCTCTGTCCTTTTAATTGCCTTTAATAGATCTGGGAATAGCCTGTCGTTGGAGATATGGTTGAATCTTTAACCAATTACATTGATTCTTAATGATACTAAGTTCAGCGACCATTATATAGATAAAAAAAGAAATCTGCAGCCTGTGGTATTGTAGGTGTGAGTTAAAATATGTTAGCAATGATGCCAGAGTTAAGAAAGAGTACAAAAGTTCCATTCTAGGATGTGGACCTGCACAGATTTGCTGCAAAATCATATCCTTCTGTTAGGTGTCATTCAAATAGGAATACTGGAAATTATTGTTGTACTGTTCCTTGTGCAAGTTACATCCCAAAATTTTGCAAGGAAATAATGATAGCATTGTTAGTGTAAGTCCTTGTAGAAAGACTTTGGAAAGAGCTATGCATTACTTCTCACATAAACCAAATAACTAGTAAATTTGATTTGGTTATAGAGCAGAAAGATTTAAGTGTCACATATAGGCCGAGAACATGTACGGAGGCATGAGCAATACGATACTACGTGAGGCCACCAAAGTTATTTTTCTTCCTTCGGCATATGCATAATTTTGTGTGCTCTGTAGGGAGAAGGAACTGAAAACGCTTGAAGTGATAAAGTCGAATCTTCTCCTATGATTTATGTTTATGTTTGCTTGAGAATTTTTTTGCCTTTTGTAGCAAACTCAAGAAACACATGGCAACACAAGACTACGGAAGATCTTGCTGCTGCTGAAAAGGAATTTGAAGATCTGCAACCGTATGAACTGCCTAAAGCTGAAATGGTCGATCTAGTGCAGTAGCATGGCGTAAGTCTGGTGCTTCACAGTGGTTTTGACTATAACTTTATTTGTCATGAAGCAGGACACAGTGATGCCATGGAGCAGCTGGCATGGATCAATTAGTTAAGGAACTGTTTTTTTAAATCTTCTATTGGTACAGTACCTTGTTGGCTCATTGATTTTTTGACAGTTCAAACATTGTAGTGTTTCTATTTTAATAAGCCCTTTTGCAGGCTTGCTGCTCTTTGCTGTTGCTGCATGCTGGATGATTGTTGCTGCTGTTTCTGACATACATGCACCTGAGACAAGGTAACCTTACATGCCTCTAGGTTGATGTTAATATTAGTCTGTACACAATGCTTGACTCTTTGCAATCAACAAACTTGTGTAGGTTAGTAAGCTTGTTATTTGCTCTACACCATGTCAATTATTTTTCTATGTGTAGTTTAATATATTCTGATGCTAAGAATATATGCTAAGTTAATATTTCTGTTAAATTGGTTAATAATTTGTATGTGTTTTCAAGATTTAGTTTGGCTCCAATAATCAGTGATTGTCTTGCTTAGTGAAAATTGGAATAAGAGTAGCTGCAGAACTAAGGCATTACTTAGTTGTTTTTTGTCACCCAATTTTAAGGATAAAATGGAGTGCAAAACCCTATGTGCGCCCAGAGATCAGTCACACATAAGCCGACAAATTATGAATAGTATCATCACCAATGTTTATTACATCACGAATAAGATATAGTTATTACATAAGTATAGCGGAAATAATAAAAAGATCTCTCGCGGAAGCTCCAATTCACAGGGACGTCAACTGGTTGACCACAAGTCTAGTAGTCCTCAGGGAAATCATCATTCTCAAGGTCATCTGTTACCCATCCGGGATTTTTATCCAAATAATGAAAATAAACAAGCGTAAGTACATGTCGTACTTAACAAGTGTAACACGGGGTTCATGAGGCTCAAAAGGCTAGACACAGGTTTAACAGCGTTCAGCTTTTAGTTGTCACAATTTTAGCTTATGAGTAGCATCAAGTTGTTTCAGTTCCCAAGGTAGAACACATGATCAAATGTAAACATGAGTAATGAATAGCATAAACAGATAAAGTTTAATGTTCATCTATTCCATAAATGTTCCAAGGCTGCTCGTGACCGTGAGCACGGCTGATATACCAGTTTTACACTCTGCAGAGGTTGTATACTTTCACTGTGAGTCGTGATACCCATATGCCCGGGTTTATAACTCCCAAAACACTTCCAAGGTGAGCAGGCAGGGGTCACTATGAAGCCTTTCAAAGGTTCATCTAACAAGTTAGGGTCATTAGATTCACTCGGCAAACAGATATAGAGCTTCCATTCCTGATGGCACATTGACACGCAGCCTATACACATAAGGCTAGAGGCTGCTCTATACCCGATTCGGCAAGCCATTTTTACGCCAATGAAGGTAACCACTAACAAGCTAGAAAAGGCCCTGATACTGAGCTAAAGCCAGAGCCATGTAGCTCTCACAGCTGTACTGTAAGTCCCGGATGATCACTCACAGATAAGTCCTTAGGGAGAGGAATCTGAGGCATTTAGAAAGTAGCTAAATACTCCAGCCCTCTGTTTCCATGTTGCTAAAAAGTCATATTTTATGTTTATTGCATATACCATTAGTCAAGTTACAAGATCATGGTTTAACTGAGCTCTAGCAAAGCTACCCATATGCATAACCCATAGGTGACAAGGCAATAGTTCAATTCTAGGAAATTCCTAACAAGAAGACATATGCAACATGAATTTAATGAATTAAAGTGAATAGGAAACAAGGATGATCCCATGCTATACTTGCCTTGAGCAACGTACTCCTGCTGGTCTTGCTCGTCAAAGTCGTACCCTTGACCTTCTGAGAACTGCTCACCGTCTATACTCGATAACCACCGCAACATACAAGCATCCAGGAGCAATCATGCAAAGCAAACAAGGCTATAGATTAGAACAGTACATCAACAGCAAAGAATCAAGATGAAAAGTTTGGAAAACGAATCTACGTCTCGCTATGAACACACAGCCGCTGTTGTTGTATCAAGTCTTGCATTTATTCTACGCGACTGTTGTTGTATCAAGTCATCGTTTGCTACTGCTTTCCAGCACTGCTTCATCATTTCATCGTTACGAATGTTCAAATCACCATATTTATTAAATCATACATCCAATTCATAATCTGATTGAACCTTTGTGCTCCTTCAAGACTAATATTGATTATGTTCTGATGTAAAATAAAATAACAACATGTGGGCACAATGTAATGCACATAGCTTCTGTCAGCCCACAAGACCCGTCGCTAATGCTGTGAGTAATGGCGTGGTGGCTGTATTCACTTGGCTCAAGGTATGGAAGCCATCCTTATGCATGTGTGATTGTTAATTTTTTAGAAACATGTGTGATAGTTAATGGTTGCACTTTTGTAGGCTCATATGCCGAGGAGGGGGAATGCACTAAATGCAACAATCTGATGAAAGTGATAAAGAGGACCCTAATCAGCAGATGCCATCATCCAGACCAGAGTAGTTATCTTTACTATTTATTTACTGTCATTTCGAACAGCAGCTTTGCAGAGGTTGCAGTAAGCCTCTTCCTCAAAACGGCCGAGTAGTAGTGTTTGCTGTCATTTTTCAGAAAGTATTGTCTGTTTGGACTTCATTTGTTGTGGAGATCGGAATAATGTTGAACTTCTTGCCTCTGATTTGGCTCTCAAATATGCATTTGTGTTTGACAAGTCGTCTCCAAGTTATGCATTTGAGTCATGCATTTGAGATATGCCTCTGAGATCGGAATAATTTGAACTTCTTGCCTCTGAGATATGCATTTGTGTACGACAAGTAGTTTGCGAGTTGTAATGTTAAAGCGCCTCCTCATGAAATTTTAGAATAAGGAACTAAGTTTGCATGTCTCAAAATAATTGAGTAAAAGAATCAATTCACAGACCTTTTATAACATCACATTTTTTTTCTTAAATAGTGTTACCTAGTGGGGTCTTCTAAGATTAAAATATTTTTTACTATTTTTTGTCGAATTTATAATTTCTAAAAAATAATTTGTATTGTTGTAGGACGGAACAATGAGAAGCGAGAGTAAAGTGAGAGGAAGAGAGCATAGAGTGAGAGAAGAGAGCAAATAAGTAACAAAAAAAAAGGTCCCCTCCACCTTCCCTCTCTATCTCTTTTATAGTGGTGGTGGGTGGGAAGATTTTTATTATTTCCCCTGTTGAGGCTTGTATTTACAAAAAGCTTCTAGGGCTATAAATGGTCCCTAAATGTTATCTCAAAAGCCCTAGGCAATGTACTTGGCCCTGAACGATACACACCAATAGTAACCCCTCAGGTATTCAGTTTTGATCAAACGTACAAAACCTAATAGCTGGACACAACTAAGTGTTGGCCCAAATACAACTCAGACCCAGCCACAAGAATCGACTTGTTTTGAAGACTTTTGATATTAAACCACACACTGAGCAAAATGGATAGTCTCTTCCATACATTCCTACACATCTCCTAGCGTTTTGAAACTTAAAAAAGTTATAGGTGTTAAACCGAGCATCCAAATCAAATTTCAATTACACCATCGTGTTTCTTGCAACAAATCCTTCAAAACAAGGTCTGACATGAATATATTTTGACAAAAATTTATTGACGAACATTTATCTCATGAAGATATATCATTTTGTATTATTTATTAAGCAAAGGCAAAATTCTAGGTCCATAAAACAATGTTGCGTCTTTTTAGTAAAAATGTTATCAGTTTAGGAAAACAATATTCTAGTTATAGGTTCATGCAATTGATATTATAATATCCATAAAAAAATAAAAAAAAACTATCAAATATATTGAAATAGTAAAAAATAAATACAATAATATAAATAAAAATATTAAAAGCTATAGCAAAGCATTAGGGAAACAAAAATAAAAAACCATGTAATATAGGAAAATTTAAAACATTACATGGATACTTTTCGAATATCCTAAAATATTCTAAAGAAAATCTCACTAGTACTAGGAATACTAAAAGATAGTATAGATCGAACATCCCATTTATAGAACATAAACATCTCAATATACATCATATAACATCACATTATATTAGTGAACATCACATATATGACATATAATATAGAAAATAAAAAAGTAAACGAATGAATTTGTTAAAATAAGTAAGTAGAGTACAATAACAAACAAGAAAAATGCACATAAAACATGAATATCAAATGATAAATATATAGAAAAATAAAATAAATGAATAACTTAAATAAGGAAGGAGAAAACACATACATACTATGCGAATAAGACATGCATCTTGTGCAACACATAAAATGAAAAAAAACTTGAAAACAAAAGATAGGTCATATAGTAAATTAAGGAAAGAAACCGAAGCAAGAAAAAAGAAAATAAAAAAGAACTAAATATTAAAAAAATAAAGAAAAAATTCATTAGAGTAAAGTAAAAAGGAAAAATGACATATAAAATATGAATAAAATAAAGAGAAGAATAAAAGACCATGCAAAATAAAAAATAAAAGAAAAAGAAATGTAACAAGAATAGAAAATAAAAAAGAAGTGAACCATATAGCCTAGGAAACCACAAGCATGAAAACATCGTTGTGGGCCGTACAGTTGCGCTCGCTGTAGGCCGCATCGTGGGCCATGCTTGCTTATGCAGTATGAGTGTAGTATCCACGCTCACAGCTCAGCGCATGGCTCCCGTTCAAGCGCTCAGACAGGAAGATTTTCGCTCTCAGCCTCCTTCCCTTTGGCATCAATATTATCAGACATCACATGCATACTACGTGAATATCATAGCATGTCATGGTATATAGAAAATTTAAAAGCAAACATGAAAATACAAAAAAATTAATTAGAGTAAAATAAAAAGAGAAAAAAATAAAAAATCTAAAAAAACTAAAATAAGAAAGGAAAACAAAAATATAACATGAAAATAAAAATAAATAAAATAAATAAAAAAATTAAGTTTAGTAAAAGAAATAAGAAATAAAAGAAAGATAAAAAATAAAAGAATGGATACAGAAGGATGTAAAGAAAAACAAAATAAAGATGAAGAGAACAATAAAAAATCACATAAAAATAAAAGGGAAGTAAAAATAAATAGATGGACATAAAGACAAAAATAAGAAAATAAAAGAAAATAAAAGAAATAAGTAATAAGAAAGAAAAAAGAAGAATAAGAAAAAAGAAAAAATCCACCATAGAGAAGCAAACAGATACGAAACACGTACTTGGAAGGAACGACACCTTGTTACTCAAGGCACGTGGCGCGGACGGTTTCTCTCGAAACCTGTCCCCACGAGAACGAAAGCGACTGCAACTTCCATGCTCCCGCCAAGCAGGAGCGTCAATCCCCTCCGCCTTCGGCAGCCTCCTGGCCTCGCATGTGTGGGGGATCTACGTCTCCTTGCCTAGCAGTGTAGATTAGGTTTCTGTTGGGGTTTGTATCCCAGCGGCGTCTGCTTGGTGGAGGCGGCGTTGGCTTATGTGGAATAAGATCCTCCTCGTCCCGATTCACCTCGTCATCTTCTCTGAGATGACGATGGGCTTGTGAGGGAGGCTCGCGGGGAAGTTGTTAGGTTTGCGGTGGACAGGCATGACGGTCTAGCTCTCTCTTCTCCTGGTCTCCGCTAGGACGGCCAAATCCAGGTCTAGGTTTGCACAGGGTGTGTCCTCGGCTGATATTTACTAGAGTTCTTCCCGTCCGTTGCGGGATTCTAGTGCAGCTCTTCTCAAAGGCTCTGGGCGATGGTGCTCTCATGGGCTTGCAAATGGGTGCCGTTTATCTCGGCTTTCTCCGGCGATATAGTCGACGGCAAAAGTTGGCGAAAGACGACGACTCTGGTGGACACGAAGGCTCTGAAGGGCTTCCTTATATTTTTCTTTTTTGCTGAGGTGGCTTTGTGTAGTTTGGATGGGGCGGCTTCCTCCCATGTATCCTTTGCGTCTGTGTTCATATGTGTATGTGTATTAGTATGTTTTCCTTACTATATGCAGCGCATATTTGATAAAAAACACGTACTTGGACCTTCCTCCACAGTCGTACTATAATTATTATTGGGCCACCGGAAAAAATAATAAAGCCCATAATAAAAATTAGATGTTGAGGTAGATGTTGGCGCTCCGCGCATGACTTCCATCCGAACGTTCGGACGGGAAGATTTCCGTTGGCCTGGCTGCGTGCGCTGTCCGGTGCTTATAAAAAATTATTAAAAGTACATACTACATAAAAGGATTATTGAAAAAGAGAGAAATAAACAGCAGGATAAAGAAGTCAGAGGCAGAAGCTGAAGGCAACCGTTCATCTTGGCAAAGACACGGAAGAAAAAGAAAGGAAATCTTTCAGTCAAGGTACTCCGATCCTCTTCCTCCCTGCCGGTCCCTCTCTCTCCTGGGTCCTCACGGATCCAAATGCAAATGCAATATCCACTAATAGAGACGGCTTCTTTGTCGAGTGTTCCAGCTTTTGTTGAGTGCTTTTTATCGAGCGCTCGGCAAAGAGGCTATTTGCTGAGTGCCATAGAGAAAGCACTCGACAAACAACTAACACTCGGTAAAGAGGTGGTTTGCCTAGTGTCGAGCACTCCGCAAACAATAACACTCGGCAAAGACCAGGTTTGCCGAGTGTCGAGCACTCGGCAAACAATAACACTCGGCAAAGAGACGCCGCCGTTTACCTTTTGCCGAGTGTCTTCTGCTGACACTCGGCAAAGCGGTGATTTACCAGGTGTTATTTTTTGAAACTCGGCAAACCATATTTTTTTCACTTTTGACCTCCAAACTTTTTCTACAGCCCTCATACAATACCTGGTACTCCATGTTCCAATACGGCACGTTTCTCGGAATTTTTCTATATTTCTTTAATTTATTTCATTTAATTAAATTTTCTTGGATAATTCAAATTATAACTGCTAGTCATTCGAATAATGAAAAAAATGAATGAAAAAATGATATTCATGTTATTTAGTATAATGTGAGGCCGTATCCAGGAACAGACCACCAATTTTGAACATCTTGTTCACGAAACATGGCCACAAACTTACGGTCGAGTTGCTTTTAAATTCTATAAAAAGCAAACAAAGTCCAAAAATCATGAAACTTGTCAAGATGTCATGATATCATATGTGGAGGCTGTGATAAAAATTTGAGAAGGTTTCGCGCAAGTTATCACGTATGATGCTTGTAAACCGAAGAATCTCCGAAGAAGTTTCATGATTTCATGAAGAGGCCGACGAGGTGATAAGCATCGTACGTGACAAACTTGCGTGAAACCTCCTTAATTTTTTATCACAGCCTCCACATATGATATCATGACATCTCGACAAGTTTCCAGATTTTCGGTCTTTGTTTGTTTTTTATAGAATTTAAAAACAACTCGACCGTAAGTTCGTGGTCATGTTTCGTGAACAAGATGTTCGAAATTGGTGGTCTGTTCCTGGATACGGCCTCACATTATACTAAACAGTGTTATCCTAAACGCTAAACGGTAAACAGTCAGTCACCTACCGTTTAGCCTATTATTCGGGCAAAACGGGTGTTTAAACGGGGAAAACGGCCGTTTAAACGGTCAAAACAACCGATTAAACGGAAACGGTGTACCACCGTGTAGCGTTTAAACGGTGTGTAAACGGGCTAAACGGCCGTTTAGGCGAACAGTGATACTAAATAACATGAATATCATTTTCTCATTCATTTTTTTTTCATTATTCGAATGACTAGCAGTTATAATTTGAATTATCCAAGAAAATTCAATTAAATAAAATAAATTAAAGAAATATAGAAAAAGTCCGAGAAATATGCCACATTGGAACATGGAGTACCAGGTATTGTATGAGGACTGCAGAAAAAGTATGGAGGTCAAAAATGAAAAAAATGGTTTACCGAGTGTCAAAAAATGACACTCGGCAAATCACCTCTTTGCCGAGTGTCAGTAGAAGGCATTCGGCAAAGAGATTGGTTTACTGAGTGTCAAAAAAACACTCGGCAAAGAGGGGGTTTGCCGAGTGTCATTTTTAAAACACTCGGCAAAGAAATAAAATCTTTTTTTCTAGAAAAGAAGAAGAAGAAAAAAAATAAAAAAAACTTTACTGAGTGCTCAGATCTAGTACACTCGGCAAACCCTGCTTTGCTGAGTGTCAGATCTAGGACACTCGGCAAAAAATAAAAAAAAATCATTTGCCGAGTGTCAGATCTAGAACACTTGGCAAACACTGCTTTGCCGAGTGTCAGATCTAGGACACTCGGCAAAGCTGCTATACTATATAACTGCACGGCGACGCGCATCAGCCAGGCAAATCCGAGGGTGGGCAGCTCACCCAGCAGGGCGCGAGTCAGTGCGCTGTGATGGAGCGACGGGTGCAGCAGCCCGGCGACGCCCAACAGCCAGGCAAGGACGGCAGTGGCGACTCTCCTCCTCCACCGCAACCGGTAAGACCCGCTCTCCTCCTGCTGCACAGAGCCCCACGAACCTTCTTGTACATCTTCATCCCGTGGAAGGTCTGCTTGCTGTCTGCTTGCCGCGGAAGGTCTCCTCCTCCTGCTACACCCGCTCTCCTCGAACTGACGCGCTTGCTGTCTGCTTGCCGCTTCGCAGTTCTTGGAGGTGACGTGCAGGAGCTCCGGCAAGGTCCAACGGTTCACGGCAGGGATGACGGCCCGCTGCGCGCTGCACGCCATCAACCGCAAGCTCGAACCCGGGGCCCCGTCGGCGCTGCACGTCGAGGCCGTCAGGGACGACGAAGAGCCCGTCAGCTTCGGCCCCAGCGCGGCCCTCGCCGACTACGGCCGCGGCTGGAGGCTGCAAACCGTCACCGCGCAGGACGCGCTCGGGATCCATCACGCGCTGCACGTGGAAAGGCAGCGGCGACGGTTTTTTTATATTTTTTCAAAAATTCGTTGCGAGTGGCGATTTAGCGCTTGGCAAAGGCTTTGCCGTCACGGTGGCGCTCGCCGTCACGACGACTTTTCTTTGCCGAGTGTCAGATTAGCACTCGGCAGAGCCTTTGCCGAGTGCCCGATAAAGTGTACTCGGCAAAGAGGTCTTTATCGATAAACTGTTTACCGAGCGTCCTTTGCCAAGTGTAACACTCGGCAAAGGTTTTGCCGAATGTATATCGGCCTTTACCAAGTGCCGGAGGCACTCAGCAAAGAAGGTGAATCCGGTAGCGATCGATCTCCAACTCGCGAGGTGTGTGTTTGTTCACGAACAAACCCACCACTTCTTCATGTGTGATAAAACTCGTGATGGGCCTCGATCGCACGCCTAATCCGAGCCGGATCAGCGTGTGGAAAGGAAACATGTGATCAGGAAGCCCATCAAGCCACGCGTCAGACAATTCATTCCTACCTTCTCATGCTCATAGGGCTTTTTCTTTTCTTTTACACTTTTGTCAATTTCCAAATCCATATGTGTCGTCAGTCTCAGTGTCTTACCTATTGGTGCGCTCTAATCCAATGAGTCTATGTTTATTTTTTCAGAAAAAAATCCTACGAGTCTACCTGTTATATAGTGCATTCTATGAATTTTAAGACAAATTAAGAGAGAACATAAAAATACATATACCCTTGTTTTATTTCGTAATCAGATGATATCGTAAGCGTAATTAATGTTGATTGGTTGATAAATGAAAATTATTTAATGCAAAACTATGTTTTATCCTCCAGAATGCATTATATTTGATGACAAATTTTGAATGTTAGAATACACTCTATTATAGGACGGAGGGAGTAGCTAAGGTAAGCTCCAGTATCTCATCACATGGGTGGCAATCTGATCACATGCATACAGTGCTTGCCAAATCGTAATAGTGAATCACTTGTCAAAAAAGGTACAGTTTTTTATAGGAACCAAAACAAACCAAAAGCTACTAAAACAACCATGTAACAAGTGAAAGGTCCTTGTTTGGTTTTGGTAATTGAGTGACAACTTAGGTGGACTAATTGTGTTTATGTGAGATACACAGGTGATTAGTCCACAGGTACATGTGTGTGAGCAACATATGCCATGGAGGTGAAAATGGTTTGGAGATGTTGCAAAGCTCACACATGTGACGATGAAGGAGCTTAAATGCACATGAGACATGACATTGAGTCATGTGATCAAGGTGGAGAAGATCAAGACAAGACTTGGCTTGATGGACCGGTTGCAAGCGTGAAGGGCAAGTCGAAGGCTTTGGAGTGATGGACCGCGTGGCGGTGAAGCTTGAGCAAGACTTGGCGCCGATGGACGATGGCAACGGTGAAGAGCAAGTAGAGTCAAGATCGATGAACCAATATGATCATGTGATGATATAAAGTGGATCATATCATTATTGATCGTGTTGGTGCATGTGTTGCATCGACATTGGAGGAGATGGAATGGAATGCGCAAGGCAAAGGTATAACCTAGGGCATTTCATTTCATCGGTCATAGGTGTGTAGAGAAGTTTATGACCGGGTTTAGGATAGATGGCCGTACTATCAAGAGGGGCAAACTTGTTTGCATATCGGTCATCTAGTGCCACTCGAGTGATCTAACTTTGCATTGTCGCTAGGATCGAGTGGCGTGGCAAGTTGAGTGGCTAACATCCTTTGGGAAATGATTGTGAAAAAGCTAACACACATACACATTGTGGTGTACACTTGGTGGTGTTGGCACATTTACAAAGGAGATGGTGTTTGCAGGAGTGAGATAGGTTTGGGTCCCTCTCTCCCTCCCGCCGAGCTTGTGAGGCAGGATTCGGCGCTTTCGGGAAAATTGAATGCCTATTTTCTATTGCGCCGGATGCAAATTCTTGTGGTTAGCACACTTGAGCAAGGGTGAAGAGAATGGAGAAGATGCTGGCGTCGGTCAACTAACCGGACGCTGGATCTGAATGCACCGGACGCTGGCAGGCTGCGTCTGGTCGCGCTGACGTATGGTGACGCAGTAGCTGGAGAGTGACCGGACGCTGGCTGCGTCCGATCGCGTTCGACCGGACGCGTCCGGTCATGCTCAGGAGCTTACTGAAAACGATCGGACGCTGAGGGTCCAGCGTCCGGTCAGTTGTGTGCTGAAGCGTCCGGTCAGGTCAAGTGACCGTTGGAACCGGGACACGTGGTCATCTGTGGGCGACCGGACGCTGAGGTCCAGCGTCCGGTCAACACGACCGGAGCGTCCGGTCGGCCCGACCGTTGCCCAGTGAAGGGGTAACGGCTAGTTTAGCCCTTGGGGCTATAAATAGAAGTGGCCCTTGGCCATGGCTGGTGTGGAGCACCTCAAGGGACTTAGTGTCCATGCTTGTGAGTGCTTGGGAGCCCTCCATCACACATATACTTGATAGTGATCATTCGATTGTGTGAGTAAGCGATTCTAGTGCGATTGCATCGTGAGGTTGCATCGAGTGGCACTACGTGATCGAGTTGCAAGCCGGTGGTGCTTGTTACTCTTGGAGGTTGCCACCTCCTAGACGGCTTGGTGGTGGTCTCCGTCGAAGCGCGCAAGAAGCTTGTGCGACGCTCCGGAGAAGTGCTTGTGAGGGGCATTGTGCTCGCCCCGCGGGAGCCGCGAAGAGCAACTCTAGTAAAGCGTGTCATTGAGCTACCCTCACTCAAGGGGTAGGATCTTGCGGCGCCCGACGTGCGGGCTTAGCGGGTGATGCTAATTAGCCGCCGAACCACCAAGTGAGCGGTCGACACAATGGGGACTAGCGTGTTGGCAAACACGTGAACCTCGGGAGAAAAATCATCGTGTCAACCTTGTTCTTCCCGTTGGTTTGCATCCCCGTTACACAAGCTTGCAATTACTTTTATACATATTAAGCTTGTGTAGTTGCTCTTGTAATTAGATAGCTTGTGTAGCTTGCTAATTACCTTCTTGCTTGTGTAGCATAGAAGTAGCTCCCTTGCGTGGCTAATTTGGTTTTAGTAACCTTGTTAGTCACATTGCTTAGTTTGTGTAGCTAAGTATTTACGCTCTCTAATTAGACATTGGTTGCCTTGTTATTGAGCATTGCTAGTGAGCTTAGTTAGCTTTGTGCTTTTGCTTACTAGCTTGTGTAGGAGCTCCCTTGTCACTTAAAGTACTAGTGGCATAGGTTTGTGTAACCTTGCTCCTAGAATTGTTTAGGAGAGCTCTAGCTAGCCCGGCATCTTTATTGCATAATTGTTATCTTTGCAAGGTGCTAGTGAACATATATAGTGGGGTATAGTCTTGGCTAGACCGATAGTTTTAATTCCGCATTTGTATCGGTTAGCTGACGCGATTAAGTTTTAGAAAAGACTATTCACCCCCCCTCTAGTCGCCATCTCGACCCTTCAACAAGCCCCACTAAAAACGTAACTCTCTATTCCAGTGTCACTTGTAAGCACAAACTTAATTGTAGTCCTTCCGTTCCAAATTGAATCAACTTTCAGAGTTGTCTTAAGTCAAAACTTCATTAAATTTGGGCTTGCCGTTCAAAATCCATATGTTTGTGCTTCCGTTCCAAATCCATATGTGCCATATGGACGGGGCATCTGGACGTCCGCGCTCGCAGCCTACGTCGTTTCACGCGCCCACATGGGGTCCGTGTTGTCTCGAACATCACCAGCACCGAGATGCGAGGAAGTGAGTGGCGGATGCCCAGCCGGGGTCTAGCGGAGGAGGAGACACCGAGACGAGGCAACAGAAGGCGAGGAGGGCTGGGAGATGCAACACCCGATATACTATTGAAAGATTCAGATACAACACTTGCAACATACGTCTCAAAGCAGGATGAAACACTTCAAATATGCATCTAAAACACTTGTAAAAACGCCTAAAAACACTTGAAACCATTGAAAAACATATGCAACTTCCAAATAAAATACTTACAATATATGTGTGAAAGATATGCAATATCCAAACAAACACACTTGCAACATATGTCTGGAAAACAGATGAAACAATTTTTGCGACAAAACAGATGAAACATTGGGAACAGAAGCTTGCAACATACGTGTACAACCATTGAAACATGTGCAACATCCCGATCTAGTTTTGCAACATCCATATGAAAAACTTACAACATACTTATGAAACATCTGAAACACTTGAAACATAGACTTGCAACATGTGTTTTTCACACTTCTTCCATACGACGCAGCCCGGAGCGAGGGAACGGCTGGTTTCGACGGCCGAGGATGGTGGACGACGGCCGATGGGAGGTTGCGTCAGCGGTCGCGCCGGCCGAGACGGAAGAGGGCCACCGACAGCGACGGACCTCTCGATCCGGCCATTGGGTGGTCGCGTCAGGTAGGGCGACGGTGGACCTAGCGTCGAAGTTGCCGAGGATGGAGGATGACGACCACAAGCGCGTGGGGTGAAGGCGAGGAAGACGAGCACCGTGGAGTCGGGCGTGCAAGATGAGCGCAGTGAAGTCGGGCGCGGTGGATAAGGCCACGACAGGTGTCCAGCTTTTTTTTAACAAAGCCGTCCGTCCGGACGGAGGCCCTGACTAAAACATTGCCGTATTAAATTTTATTAAATTATAGAAAACTGTATCAATATCTATGACAACAAATTTGTACCACTAGATATGTTGTGAAATTTTTTTTCATAGTGTACTTGTTTGGTGTCATAAATGCCATTATATTTTTCAACTAAGTTAGTCGAATTTGAGATTATTTGCCTTATAGTGATTCATATAAATTATATTATTTTAATAACGGAGTACTGACACTGTACTAATACTACTAGCTTTGTTGTGATCGTGGTGCATGGGTGCGTGGACTAGTGGCCGCGCCTGCTGACGTCAGTGTGCCATTCTTTGCGTCCGACCATGCGTGTGACCGCGGGCCCCACTCGTCTGTCCTCACTTGCTCCCGTCCCACGTGGACTCGACACGGCGGCCATGATCTTGAGCCTGTTCGTTTGGTCGTAATTGATTGTAATTAACCTGTTTATCAGTTAATGAATAATATTTTTTTTTCATATCAAGCCAGCTAACATTAATTTTAGTCATGGTTTATAAGCCAAATCAGCCCAAACGAACAGGACGCTTATCCACGTGCTTTTGCCGCCAACATGGCATGGGCCCACACAGAGTATCCCAGCCAACCATTTCTGGCCACTAGTCCGTCATGCATCGCCTCATATAGCTCCTTGCCTTTTGTTTGAGATCTCCTTTTGTTTTGCCTCCCCGTGGTGGTCGTAACTCGTAACAAAAGTCAAATGGAGAAGCACAGCAGGAACTAGCCATCAAGTTTTATTCACGCCCTTTCTATACTCTTTCTATTCACTTTAGACATAATTCTAAAAGAGTGACTTGTTGGCCATTGCATGTGTGGGTGTGTGAGTGCCTATGACATGTGAATTTCTTTGGTTAGCGCGACTGATACGTAGAGTCTGTCTTGATATGAGTGCTAATTGCTAGCTAACTAAAAATCAACCAAAATTAGTTCTAGTGCATCCAAATAGGAGTGCTAATATATAGATGGGTTACTTTTTTTTGTCAAATCTTCAACTACTTGTTAGTTAATTAAATAGCCAACCATTGCTAATTTAGACTACTTTTTAGCCCAAACTATTAACTAGCTATATATGTATGTAAACATGCCCTATAATCTAGGTTTGAAAGAACTCTGCGGATGCATATGAGGATTTTTAGCATGATGTAGTCCTACGCATCGCTATCAATCATTGTCATAGCATGATTTATTGGATCAAACAACACCCAAAAGTTATTTGGTGACGCTCCTTGTCACCATACATTTCCTACTATGCTGGCCCTAGTTCTGATTTGTGATACACATATTTAGTTCTCTATGGAAAAGTGATATTGTATTTTTTTTGCGACAAATGCCAATCCAATATGGATAACAAGAAATAAATGGAGGGGGTGTTGACTTCATTCAGTCAAACACCCCAAAGTTACTTTTAATAAATGATGCAGTAATCTTGTTTTGTTGGTTTTGCTCTGAATAACACATTGACTACGCCAATAGTCATAACATGGTGAAATCAACAAACATCGCACATCCAAGCTTGTCGATTGCTCGAGACGGTGGAGATGCAATTCTATCTTTCTTTGGATGGCCAAATAATGTAGAATTGAGTTGAGTTGAGTTTTTCATAACTATTTATGCTGTAATAAACAGTTGGATTCTCTCCTGGTCACAACAAATGAATCATATGATTTTCTTGGCTACTAGAGAAGAAGGCAGATCAACTATCTTCTAGACAACTGAGATATGGTACCGCTTGTACAACAACATATGTTACCATGATAACTAGGGAAGAAAACGGATCGGATACGGACGGATATCACTAATATTATATTTGTTTTCATATTTATATCTGGATTTGGATTCGAATACGGATAGTGTCAACCATGCCGGATAGGATACGATTGGACATCGACATCATAAATATGCAATTTGAGTATTCGAATGTGAATACGGTATCGGATGTTGAATATCCGGACCCAGATACGGACAGATCTAAACCCCTCTAAACAAAATTCAGTCTCGAATACGGTCGAAAAATATCCGTACCGTTTTCACTGAGAGAAAATAAACAGGCTAACAGTGAAATCCAGACCAGAAGCCAATCCATGATGCGTCTTGTAGAAAAATCCTCTCTCGATCACGTAATTAAGTCGTAACCGCTCCTCCATGTTATTAGTGGTGAATATTTTAATGCCACCCGTCGCCATCAATCAGTGAATGCAAGACGGTTAAGTACTGCTACCTACGTGGCGTGGCGTGATGAATTATTGGGGTGCCGAATACACAAAACCCGGAATGATGAAACACCGTATTTAATTATTTCTTCTTATTATAGCATGCACAAACCTCATCTCTGTATGCTCGCAACGCAATCGCAAATGCAGTAATTAATCTCGGATTTCTTTTTCTTTGAACCGTCGCTAAGGGCACCGGTAGAGAAATGGGTTGCGGTCCTGACTTTAGTCCCGGTTTCCCAACCAGGACTACGAATCTGGGACTAAAGGGTCACATAATCGGGACTAAAGGTCCATCCTCAGGAGAAAAATAAACGAAATTGTAGGGAGACCTCTCTTGCAATGTGTGAGATTCGAACCCAGGACTTCTTTCCTCACGCATAAACTTCTTACCAATTCAGCTGTACACTGCATGTGATAGGGTCCTGGACACTCTCCTTTTGAATTGACTTGTGGGATACCTTTAGTCTCAGATGGGAGACCTTTAATCCGGGTTGGTGACACCAACTGGGACTAAAAGATCACCCTTTAGTCCCGGTTGATTTTACCAGCCGGGAATAAAGGTTGAAGGACCTTTACTCCGGGTTGGTAACATCAACCGGGACTAAAGGTGGCCTGTTGCGAAAGCGTGCCAGGACAGGGGCCTTTAGTCCCTGTTGGTAGCTCCAACCAGGACTAATTCTTCCTTTACTCTTGGACGCAAAAAATACCGAGACTAAAGCCTAAAATCGAAGCGGATGAAAGGTCATTTCTCTACTGGTGGGTGTTCCCTACTTTTTTTTTTGTTTTTTTAATCCAGCCCAGAAATTGATCCCGTGAGGATTCAAATCTGGCCTGCTGGCCCATTCGCAATCTCGAATTTCTTCATAAACCGTGAGACGCAGATAAGCCAGTGATCTTGTGTGTAAAAACCGTTTGATGGGTCTTTGCACGTTAATGAAAGCCCGATCAGGATCAGTGTACGTGTGGAACACGTGATCAACCTTGTGCACTCGATTTTGATTCCCAGTCCAAAGTCACGGCACGTACGGTCAGACAGTTTGTGTGTGGTCAGAGAGACCTTCTCATTTTTTGGCAATCCGTGTTAGTAATTTCCATAACCATGACCTCAGCGTCTTAATTGGTGTGCTTTACTCCAATGAGTTTATGTTAGTTTCTTTTGTTTTTTTTTTTTATAAATGAAATGGAACCAGTGGGTCTAATAAAATGGTCGGTGAGCTCTAGTATCTCATTACAAGTCTTCTGGCAAAAAAAAAATATTTAATAATGAAATGGTCAACATTAGAAAGCGACCTGTACAGTAATTGAGCAAAATATCAGGGGGGAGATTCATAAAACAAGAGGCTAGAAACGCTTTCCATTCCATCAAGAAAATCCCAAACAAACATTTTTTTCTTAAAAAATGAGCTTCCTTATTAAAGGGTCGGAGCAGCGAAGAAAGAGACTCTGCTTGTCCGCACGGCAACCCCCACCCCCGCTCGAGTCCGACGCTGTCCTCCTGTCCATGGCAGCACCCCCGCCGGCTCGCCCCCACCAGCCGTCCTCGTCGTGCTAGATGCATGGGGCCGCCTCCCGCCGCGCGGCGCCGGCGTGGCGGTCGTCGTGCCTGGCGCTGTGTCTGCTGCCCGTCGCGCTGCCGCTGCTGCTCCTCTGCCTCCCGCTGCTCTGCGTCGCCGTCGCCGTCGCCCGCTTCCGCCGCCGCCGGCGAAGGCTGCTGATGATGACGGTGACGGCCAAGAGCAGGAGGTGCTGCCCCAGTCAGCGGTCTGAGGAGGCGGAGGGCGAGGGCCGCCGCGCCGCCGCCGCGCTGCTGCACAAGTACCTCGAGGACCAGATGGAGCTCGTGGGCGCCGACGCCGGGGCAGGGGCAGCCCCCGCCGCCGTTACCGTGGACCCGACGCTGAGCTCGCAGCGAAGCCACCCGCAGCAGCAGTAGCGTGGGGGGTGAGAGAGAGAGAGAGAGAGGATGGAGCTGCTCTGCTGATTGTGCGCAGCAAACAGAGCCTGGTGATTACGGCCGGCTGATTAGAGGATTCTTTTGGTGTTCTTGCGTCCCTCTGTTTGTCTCTTGGGATGGATTTGTTTCGTGATTTTCCGTTTCTGTAGCTGTATGTCGATTTGGGGAGGATTTGCGTTTGCGAGACGAGATCATGTCCTGAATTCCTGTCAGACGTGACCGTGTGAGGTATGTCAATGAAAAGATTCAGCTTTTAAGTGACTGTTTGGTTTGTAGCCAAATTTTGCCACCCGAACGATTTTGCAGGCCAAAGTTAGTTAAAAAATTTACCATAGATTTGGCTAAGCCAAATAAGAGATGTTAGCAAGTTTTGATAGTCAATCAAATAATAGCTAAAATTATAGCTAGCCAAACCTTTAGTTTAACATATTTTGGAAGCTAACCAATCAGCCCTGTCACTGACTCAAATGTGATTTCGGCTCATCTTCCTCTGTATCTTGCAGCAGCAACATCCTAGTGCAGTATTACTTCTCATCACAAAGCATTTGCCCTTCGCCACGATTACTTCCCCATTTTGGTGTGCATTTCTGAACCAAGATGCGATGTTCGTCAATCATAAGAAAGAAGACAATTATATTACACCAGCAGATCCATAATAATAAAAAATAATCTATGCAAAATTTCTACGGTTAATTTGTACGGGAAACCTTGGGGAGGACGGAAGGAGCCCTTCATTTCTAGGTTTTTTTAATAAAGGGTAGTTCATATCGGCTTCATCTATCTACCGATAGAATCATGCCAATTATTACAAAGTTCGGCTCGTAGGCTAGCACGCGAGCTGTAAAGAGTCTTCAACTTACAGCCAAACACACGAATGAACAAAACGAAATAGAAGTCTTGACTAAATGAGACCAATATGTCAATTTGACAACCATCCATTGGAGCCAAAGAAATGCAAGGCCGACGTCTCTAGATGCTGCCCTGCTAGGATCAGCTGGTCCCGTCGATCATCACACTGCTGCAATCTTGCCCATTGCCGGAGCCAGTGAGTTCCCCTGAAAAGAAGCTGCAAAGATATTTTGATCTACATTTGTCAAAAACCATCTCGTTTCTCGTTATCCAAACTGCCCAACATAAAGCCGATGCTGCTGTTAATAACAATGAACTATGATCGTTACTAGCCATCTTTGACCACCTATTAAATAGGTCATCTATGCTTTTTTTTGGCGGGGGGGGGGGGGGGGGGGGGGGGGCGATATTCCAAACAGTAGATAAACCGCGCGCCACAAGAATTTAGCATAAAGACAATCCAAAAAAAGGTGTTGAATGGTTTCGGAAGAGTGACAAAAGCTACACCTTGTGTCACCATTCTAGTTTCGCCGGGCAAGGTTGTCGTTAGTTAAAATCACACCCTTTTTTAGGTACCACAAAAATATTTTTATTCTCGTAGGAACTTTAATGTGCCATAAGTCTTGTGACACTCTCACCCCATTGTTAATCAACGCAACATACATGGATTTGACAGAAAAACTTCCTGATGAATGTAGCGCCCAAACAAAAACATCTCTTTCCTCCTGTAAGTTTACATCGTGTAAAGAAGCAACAATTCTGTGCCAATCCCTTAGGTTCGTACCCATTAAATTTCGGCGAAAAGAAATATTTAGTAGGGATGAACTAAGAATCTGTGCCACAAAGTCTTGTTTGCTTCTTACAATATTAAACAACACATGAAATTTATCTTTAAGAGGTTTATTTCCCAACCAAGTGTCTACCCAAAACCGGGTTTGCGACCCATCTTTCACCTTGAACGAACCAAAGCCCATAAAGGTGTCTTTGACATTCATCAAGCTTTTCCAGAAATGAGAGTCTGCTAGTTTTTTGACACAACTCCCTAGAGTCTTATCTTTTGTGTATTTATTCCTCAAAAGTTCCTGCCACATGCCATCCTCATTCAACAATTTAAAAAGCCATTTACTCAACAAGCACTTGTTTTGTATAGCCAAATTCTGTATACCTAAACCATCCTGAATTTTTGGTTGACACAAAATTTCCCATTTGGCTAATCTATATTTCCGCTTTGTGTTGGTCGTTTTGCCAATAGAATCTTGATCTAAAACAGTCAATTTTCTCTAACACACCTCTTGGGAGTTCGAAGAAAGACATCATAAACATTGGTAAACTAGAAAGCACCGAGTTTATTAAGACCAAACGACCTCCAACCGAAAGCATTTTACCTTTCCACCCACTAAACCTCTTTTCAATTCTGTTCTCAATCGTTTGCTAATCTTTATTGTTTAGTTTCCTAGTGTTCATAGGTAAGCCAAGGTAATGAAAGGGGTACTCCCCAATCTCACATCCAAACAACTACGAATAAAACACTTCATGGTCTTTAGCTTTACCAAAACAAAAGATTTCACTTTTGTGGAAGTTTATCTTAAGCCCCGATAGTTGTTCGAAAGTGCTAAGTATTAGTTTCATATTTATCGCCTTCCCAACATCATGGCTCATAAAAATCACTGTGTCATCCGCATACTGGAGGATAGATAGACCATCTTGAATAAGATGAGGGATAACCCCTTCAACTTGACCTGCTTCCTTTGCTCTAGCAATCAGTATGGCCAGCATGTCCGCCACTATATTAAATAGTATTGGCGACATTGGGTCACCCTGCCGTAAGCATTTTCTTGTTTGGAAGTAGGATCCTAGTTGGTCATTAACCTTAATATTAACATTGCCACCATGCGTGAATTGTTCCACCCATGAGCACCATTTGTGTGAAAACCCTTTCATCCTTAGAGTTTGTTGTAGAAAACTCCATTTTACCTTATCATATGCCTTTTCAAAATCAATTTTGAAAATAACCCCATCCTGTTTTTTTGAATGAAGTTCATGTATCGTCTCATGGAGTATTACTACGCCCTCCATAATATTTCTACCTAGGAGAAAGGCTGTTTGTGTTGGTCTAATAATCTTCTAGGCTATGGTAGATAATCTATTGGTTGCAACTTTCGTGAAGATTTTGAAAGAGACATTCAACAAACATATTGTCCTGTATTGTTGAATCACTTTCGCATCCTTCTTTTTGGGTAACAAAATTATGGTTCCAAAGTTAAGGCTATCCAGTGGCAAGGAACCCTGATGAAATTCCATAAACAAAGCCATCATGTCATCTTTTATTAAAGTCCAGAAGACCTGATAAAACTCTAGAGGGAAACCATCTGGTCTAGGTGCCTTATTATGTTCCATTTGGAAGATCGCAGCCCTCACCTCATCTTCTGAAAAATCATCTGTCAAATACTCATTTTCTAGAGCAGATACCTGTGGAATGTCCTCAGTCTGTAACTCATCCAACATGATGGGAGAGTTCTCCAATGGACCAAACAGGTTCTTATAATAATTGGTGATATGCATTTTGAGCTGAGCATCACCACTTATTATATTATTCCCATTCTCCAACTGGAAAATACGAGTTTTTCGATGTCTACAGTTTGCTAACAGGTGATAGTATTTTGTATTTGCATCACCCTCTAGAAGATTTTTCACTTTAGCCCTTTGGTACCATTTAAGTTCTTCCTCTCGAAGTAATTGAGCAAGCCTATTATTTAACAGATGTTTTAGATTAAATTCCATTTCACTAAGCATAGAAGTTTCTGCCTTTTTATCCAATTCGTCGAGTTTATTTAGAAGTGTCATTTTTTCTTTCTTGTAAGCACCACTTACATTTTTTGCCCATCCTCTGAGGTATTGGCGTAGCCTTCTGATCTTTAGCTTGCCACCTCTCTAAAGGAGTGCCTTCGACTAATACGCTATGCCACACATCTCGTAACATGTCACAAAATTCGTCTCTCAGCAACCACCCCAATTCAAATTTAAATTGGGGTTGATAAGATGAAGATGGATTATTTGTGCAAAAAAATAGTGGAGTGTGATCAGAAATCTCTCTAGACAGTGCATGTACAGTAGTATGCGGATACTTGGACTCAAAATCTGTACAAACCAGGATCCTATCTAATTTTTCGAAGGTCTGATTTTGTAAATGATTAGCCCAAGTAAACTTTCTTCCTGACATTTCTACTTCTCTGAGATTTAGAGTGTCAATCACGACATTGAACATGAAAGGCCATCTATCATTGTAGTTGTCATTATTTTTCTCATCCGGTCTACGAATAATATTAAAATCGCCACCTATAACAATAGGTAGAGCTTCTTTTGAACATACTCGCACAACTTCGGATAAGAAATTTGATTTGTGATCTAGTTGCGCCGGCCCATAAACTGAAATCAAATTAAACTTAAAATCATCTTCTTTGTGAAGTACTTTGAAACGAATAAAAAAATCCCCTTCTTTGATTTCATCAATGTCAAAAGTTAACAAGTTGATACCTAGAATCATGCCACTAGACCGACCCCGTGGAGCCATGCAATGCCAAAGAAAATCTCTGCCAGCGCAAATATTATTCAAAGTGGATTGCGGAAAGTTGACTCTACCAGTCTCTGATAAAGCAATAAAATCTAAGTTCTTTTCTTTTGTTAGGTCAGAAAGAAATCTATAATTTTTAGTATCAGCAAACCAGTTGCAATTCCAAAAAATACCTTTCATCTAGACTTGTTTTTAAAAATTTTCTTATATCTAGAGCGTGTCCTTTTGTTTTGTGATATAGGGGTCTGTAGACACAAAGGGTCACAACCCCCATCACCTAGCCCTTCAGAGATTTATGAACAAATTAGATTTAAAGCTTCTAGGTCTATGTTATGTTCTGTAGAACATACAGTCGAGACATCATCCAACAAAATTTTGTTCCCCTCCACTAACATGTCATTCTCATTCATTCTATGAAATTCTAGATCTCTTAAAGACTTTAAAGAATGCGACACTGCTTGTTCATTATCCCCAAGAACAACCCCTAACGAATTAGTTGTAGCTAACAAAACAGAATCATCGAGAGTATGAAAAGAGTTTGGCTGAGTTCCTTTACCTTTGCCTGGAGGGGAATCCAAGTTTTTGCGTGCTTTCGATTTCGTTGCCTTCTCCAAAGAGTCTTGGTCTGCAGTTGTCGCATTCCTTTTGCTTGATCTCATAGGTGACACTGTTCCACCATTTTGCCCTTTCATTTTATTGAGAAGACCAGAGTCATTCTGAGTAGTCATCAAATTAGCCTTCCGTTGGCCAGTACCATTTGCTATTATCCCACTCTGAGTAAGCACTATCACTGGTTTATTGCTCGCTTTCACACCTGCTGAGACAGATCCCACACCTGCTTCCTTGTTTTGCTGAATCCTAGAGCTAGCACCTCCTTCCTCTTGCTGGACAGCACCACTAGCGGCACTATGCTGACCAGAGGCAGGTAGCTGATTACCAGGTGCATTGTTATCTGCATGTTCCTCCTCTTTTTCACCATCTTCATCCATGTCATCCCCCTCTTTTTCCCCGTTGGGTTTATCTTCATCCATGGTAGAGTCCATGTCAATAACCTGAGGCTCACCATTGGACATATCTTGCTCAACACTAAATTGTAGCTCATAAACAAAATCCCCAATCACTACATCCACTAGGTCCGGGATGAGATTAGGATCCAGCACGGCTACTTTCATTCTTGCTCGACCAAACTTCTTTGTGAATTTTGTGTCAACAGCTCGAGGAACACCTAAAATTGAGCCAATTGCCCAAATAATAGGAAATTCCCGAAATTCCTTTGGTAAACCACGGAACTGAACCCAAACCTTGTCAATCTCATATTTGTAAACCTCGTTTTGAACACCTTTTTCTAAACGAATTTTTCCTTTCACTGTCTTTGTGTCCATAGGATCCCAGTTCACCATGTGATCCAGCAGTTCTGAGGATGGGAAATTAGTGATAAAGGCATCATTGTCTTTCTCCTCAATCACCCACTTATTTTTGCCAGGTAGTAGTTTTTCAAGTTCCACTGCCAACTGGTCAGCAGTAAGAGAACCCTCCAAAACACGTACCATAGCTGTTTTTCCTCTAAATTTAACTTGAGATTCTTAGCAACTGGAATAAAATAAAAGCCCAAACCTTCTACAGCATAGCCACATGGAATAGCAGTAGTTTGCATTTTCTTCATATTTGGGAAAATTTTTGTAACGTGATCACCATAACAAATGTCACAACAAAGCGTCACAGTGCAAATAGCCATGGTGTGTCCTTTAGTATGGCAACGATAGCAAAAAGGTTTACCCTTGCTCTTTTGAGCTCCATGAAGAGATGACTCTGGCGCTTCACTAGTCACAATTGAGGCATTAGTGCTCGGTGGGGCAGCGGTCTTGTGAGTTTTGGATGCAGCCGGCGCCGTCATAGTCGTGTGTGCCAGAGTCTTGGTCGTAGTCCCAGATGCATGTGGCACTGCCCCCATGACTAGTACCGGGTCAGCAACAGCGCCATGGGCAGTCTGGTTCGGCATCACTGGCGCATCCCCCGCCTGAACTCGGTCGTGGCAGCCGAGTGCAGGCCACCGGTCTAGAACACGACTAGATTTGGAGGAGCAAACAGATGTCCTCCCTGATTCCCCGGCACCGCAGACGGTTGGTGTTGAGGTTGAGGCCGACCGGAATTCGACCAGTTTCCTGGACCCCGTCCACTGCCATAACCCCCGCCATGGGGCCGACCACCACTGCCGAAGCCTTGATAGCCTCCATTGTAGCCGTTGTAGCCAAAGCCGCCATGCCCTCCATGTCCTCGTCCCTGGCCACGCGATGGGAAGAAGTCGCGGCCTCTACCCCTTCCGCCGAACCCTAGGTTGAAGCCAGGATGGAAGCCAGGATTGAAACCTGCCTTGAAACCTGTCGCTCTTCCCCCACCACGCGGACCAAAGTTGCCTGGAGGCATTCCATTGTTGTCTGATCCTTGAGCCGCCATGGACGTCCCCTCTCGAACCACGTCGGCGAAAGACCGCGAACGAGGTGATCCGAAGGAATTCGATGGCGGCGGCTTGGGTAGGGATTTTTTGGTTTTCCTGGTGCCTGTTTTCGCGAATAAGGCGCACAGCCCCTGTGTGGGCCAAAATATTTTCCCAGACCCGATAACAACTCGTTTTGGAAACCCAGGAGCGCCCTGATCCGTCTTCTCCGAAGCACCACGCGTGATGCACACGGTCGTTGCGACTGGAAGCACAGTGGGAGTTAAGGGAGGAAAAACCAGATCAAGACCCTGGGATTTCAAATTTTTGGAATTTTTCAAACCCTTTTCTTTCCTTGCCGGACTTGATCTCGCCAGCAATCTCGGCTGTCAAGACGACGAGGCCAAACCACCACAAGTGCCGGAGTGCTGGTGAGTTGCCTTGGCAACGAAATCCCTAAGAGTTCGCGGGGGATAAACTCGAGGTGAGGGCAAAGGCCCCTGCCATGGCGCCCCAACCAGCTTTCTCTAGACCATCTTCGAGATAATTGATTTAGAAAGATGACGATCACCGGAGGACAGAACATTACCTGAAGCCAGTGCTTGTTCTGCTCTGAATAGTTGCTCCACTGTGAAACCCGCATCTAAAGCATCCTTGATGAATTCTGGGGTTGATGGTTCGCTCTGCATCTCCTCCGACCCTTCATCTTCCGATTCTTCGGAGTCATCCTCATGACCCTAGAACTTGGACGGGATTGCATGTACTAATGGAGATTTCCCGATGTTTCTCTGAACACTATGAACTGGTTTTGGTCGTCGGGTCGCATCCGTGGCCAAAGCCACAGCCCACGACAGAGCCTCACGGCCCTCCTTGCAATGCCAGACGTCATCCCCCTCTGCGTCTCTGTCGTCTTCGGTGGCCTCAGCGGCTGTGGCCATCGGCCGCAGCACCTGCCTGACCGCCGGGGCAAGCTTCATCCCCTTCATTTCTAGGTGCGACGGTATTTTGTAAGTGGCGGAAGAAAGCTCATGACGATAAGGCCATGCCGAAGCTAGAGAGCCCTGGGAGTAATGTTTGGATACTTTTATTGTTGTTGTATGGGCTACCTAGTTGATTGTTGATGTGCTCTAGAGTTTTGAGCGACTGCCCGGGTTGTCCTCGACGCAAAGATTTTATTTAATTCTTGTTTCTTGTGAAAAATATAAAGCTACGTCATTAATGTTCAAATAATGCTACGAAAAATGTTATAAATTTGTTATACTATTTTTTTCTAGGTTGCTTGTATACGCTGTGTTTGTGACCATTCTGTATTTATTTATGATATACAAATTCATTCAAACTACGAAAAATTAGTAAACCATTTCGAAAATGTTTGGAACCTTGTATTTCCTTAACATGCAGTAATTGTAAGGTTGTATCAAAATTTAATGTGCATACAAGTTCAAAATTGATCTGAGGTGTATACGCTTCAAAGTTTGACTTGAGTTACATGAGGCATACCCATTTTGTAAACAATGTCCATGCTTCCTTATTTAAAACATTCAAAAATTTTATGGCAAGCATAAACAGCCAAAATATGACTTCATATAGATTTTTAGATTTTCATGAACACTTTTAGGTATTATTAGAATTATTTTTGTGGTAGTTTGGAGATAAAAGGTTCAATTATCCTTACAAAAGAATTGAATTTTTGAACTATCTCCATGAAAAATGATTGAATGCACCAAATGAGCCCAGAAATAATTTGTATGTAATTTTTTTGAAACTTATAGGGGTGCACGCAATTCAATTTTTTGAATAACTTTCGACTTTGGTTCAACTCGTTTGGCTTAGCTCGTTTAATTTGGCTCAGCTTGTTAAGCTCGGTTTGAAATTAGATCTCAAATAATTTAGGAGACTATGATAAATAAGATTATGTTAATTTTGGGGAAAAAATTAAAAAAATGCAGTTGACTTGTTATGCACCCCTTACCTCAATAATGATTGAAGTCTACCAAATTAAAGGCTATATATTTTTGAATTTTATGATAATTTTTAGAATTGTTTTTTTTCTTATGATGATATTTTAAATTATTATTTATAACGGTAAATGTGACTATTTTCAATGCAAATTTAGAGGTTACTCTATGCATTTTCAATAATAGGAAAAGCGGGTAACATGAAAGCTCCGTTGGATCCGTTGGAGGCCTCGTGTCTAGAGTGAGGTCTCCAAGCGGGCGCTCAGCCTGGGCGTTCGGTTTTAACCAACGGTTTGGTTCGGTTTTTTTGGTTTTTCAAAATTTTGGTTTCCAGAAAATGACCCGATCGGTTTGCTAAAATTCCAAAAACCGACCAATTTCGGTCATTTTTTAGTTCGATTTTTCGGTTAAAACCGAATAAACCGATGCAAGAAAATATCAGACATGATTTAGAACCGACAGCACAGCACAGTATATTATTTGAAGACTCAAGACTGTTACAAACTTAATAATTCAATGCTCAAATCAAATATTACAAATTTGCAGTTCATTCTTGATAATAAACCATAGTACTCCATCAGTTTTGATAAACAACAGGAAAAAAACAGGGTTCGGTTCGGTTTCTCGGTACTTCGGTTCGATATTGCATAGAAACCGAAACCGAAGCCGAACACCGAACTTCACAGAACTGGAAACCAAAATCGAACCGAAAAACCAAACTACAGACTATTCGGTTCGGTTTCGGTTCGGTATTCGGTTTTCGGTGAAAAAGTGCCCAGGCTGAGCGGGCGCAAGGCAACAGCCTGCACCTAACGATTGGGCCCGAGTGGACCAAACGTGCACGCCATGGTGGGCGATAAATTAAGCAGAGTCCCATTTATAAGTACCAACTTGTCCGCTAAAACCAAAACACACCGGATGATTATCGATTACCGTGATCATCGATTCACCGTCTGGTAAACACGGAGAGCAACTACACAAATATCCATGAAAATTCTCTGTAGGTGGTTCGGTAACACACTACACGTGTGTATAGCATTTTTGCCGCTACCTACGATCATATACAAATAATAAAAATGAATCTGTTATTATAGAATGGATTGCAAGTAGGAGTAAATACACAGGTAATGGATTCCACATACGAGTAAATACACAAGTAATATAACATAGTGGGAAGAGTCATAATTATGAAAGTAATTTTCATGTAAGATTGTGTTATTGACCTATATGAAATTTGAAATTTTATATATGAAATTTGAAATTATGAAAGTAATTTTCATGTAAGATTGGGAAGAGTCAAAATTATGAAAGTAATGGATTCCACATACGAGTAAATACACAAGTAATATAACATAGTGGTAATTTTGAAATATATATTGTACTTAATTTTAATTGAATTATTCTCCATAATTGTCTATATTAGCATCATATATGTCAACTTTAGGGATATTTAGTTTTTTTTATAAGAGCTCTTTTACAATGGTTGGAAAAGTACCTTGGTCTCTAGGTACTTTTATCTTTTTCTATTTTCTAATTAATTAGTTGAGAAATATATTATAGAGGGTATTTTAGTAATTGAGGTTGGGACCTTCTAAAACTAGACATAACCCTCTCAGTCCCTCTGAGACATGTTCCACTCGGCCGATAAGCGCTGCCGGCCTGCCGCCATGAAGTCTCGATAGGGTGCTGCCGACCCAGCCGCCGGCGCCACTAGGCCCTAGACGCCGCTGCTCAGTTGCACTTTTCCATCGACCCCGCACAGCAGAGCTCGGGCATCTTGTGTGTTAGGGCCATATCATCATGTTCCTACTGCAGGGTCCGGTCTTCCTCGCTCCTCTCGCTCTTGAGCGATCTTTCTATCCATGTTGAACATGTTGGTAAAGGACGTTTGCCTCCATGCTCCCTGCAGTAAATAACGTTTGGATTAACAAATGAACCAATTTTTTTCATCAAATGTCTACACAAAGATGTTGATTGGTTATGGTAAATCCCAAAAGACTGTGTAGAAAGAAAATGCAAACGTATGACCAATTTTTCTCCTAAGAATCCTAAACAATGATGTGTGCTCACCTATAGTCACCTGGAACAAGAGGATCAGCGACGTGTGCAAAGGGCAGAGGAGCCAGGCGGCGTAGGTGCAGACATACTGATGTAGACAAGGCCCGATCTTTCGATAGGTACGATAGCGTCGATTGGTGGAGACTCGATGTTCACGATCTAGGCTTCGAACCAAGACTGATTCGGACCCTTGTAACCGTTACACCACTGCTCCGTTCGTTATCAACCACGCGAACGCGATTGACCTCGCCGAGAAGGCTTTCATGCAAGCGAATCCAGAACATAAGCAAGAACGGGATGAACGCAATCTGAAATTGCAAATAAATATGAGGCTTATGATAACGAGAAGAAGTTCAGATCTTTATTCGAAAGGACTAATCGCCACAGGCGAACAAGATCAAGAACCGGGGCCCTGGTTCACAGCAAGCGGCCTTGGCGGCACAGTTGCAGCAAAACGATGTCTGTTTCACGAGGAAATCAAGAACTAAATAAAACCCCAAACCCTAAGGAGAGCGACGGCTGCTAATTATAGAGCCCCAGACGTCACCCCCCTGGATGCGCCCCCTAATGGGCTCTAAGATGATACACAGCCCAACGGACCAAAAGACGGTGTCACAGCACCATGGTAGATTCTGGACGCTGACTTGTTTTGACGATTCCCGTTGATTTCGAAGGGCTTTTGATGTAAGACCACTTGCATTGGCTTCGTTATCTAATTAGCTTTCCATCCATATGTGGATCATCGAAAAAAGAGCCCGGACGCGCCCGTGTGACTAGTTTTATGACAGACCGGTCCTAAAACCCAAGATGGCCTCGAACTTGATTTGGGCCTCCACCTTGGTGACTCGAAACGCATGAGCTTTGAGCCTCCTTCTCGGTTAGGACACCCTCGCTGATCTCCTCGTCCTCTATCTCCAAGCATGGTCGTATGCATGGAGCTCATGTCCTCATCATCCTCCCTTTCTTGATGAAAAGCCATCCTCGGCGTCGATTTTACTTGAAGTCGATCCTGCACAACATGAGGACAAACGATGTTTCCAAAATAATGGGAATGGACAATATTGTGAGAAAGAATATGACAACATGTCCAGGTTTGTAGATGTCTTGTCCTACGGACATGTAGTGTCGGTACAGAAAGTGACCAACTAGTGAATATTTGTAGTTTTGCTGTACGTTGTGATCGGAGGTGGCCTAGCACTCAATGACATAGGATTTATACTGGTTCAGGCAACATGCCCTACATCCAGTCGGGGTCGGTCGGTGACTTTATTCCTGAGCCCAGGTGCTCGAAGTTTGCTGTGGGGTTACAAACGAGAAGGAGAAAGATGGGGTGTACAAGAGGCCCGGTTGGCTCCGGTCGGAAGGGCCGAGAGCGACGGGGACTCCGCTATGAGCTAAGTGTTCAAGCGTGTGCTTGAGGTCTGAACCTGGCGGCTCTATGGTTGTGAGCTATTGGACTAATGAATCTAAAGGAATTGAGCTTGGATGGATCGGTCTGTCTTTGTTGGAGGAAGCACACCCCCTTTTATAGATGAAGGGGATGACATTACAAATGAGAGGGTGAGGGTACATATGCTGCCGAGCCTTATTGCCAACGCCTACCGAGCCTTGTTGCCCACACCGATGGGTACAAGATAGTGGTAGGCGCCTACAACACTGTTGCTATCATTGTAGAATGTCAGATGCACACGGGAGGTCGTGCTGCCTTTTTCAGGGATGGTGGACGTCGGTACCTGCAAAATACTATTTGATGCCTAGAGTCATGTGAGGAGTCTCGCTATGTTCACCCGGTACGATAAATCCTGGTGCCCATACCGCTATCAATGTCCAGAGACACACGGGGGCCTTACCGTATGGGAGTTTTAGCGGCCCCTACAATACTATAGAGGGAGATGTCGACGCCTACAATATTGTTTGTGTTAGGGTGGCTATAGAGTACTGTTCCATGCAGGGTATGGTCCCTGGTACAGTGGTTTTGACTTGTGAGCCTTGCCTTGCCTTGCCTTTCCCCACACGTCTTCTGGTTCCTATCGAACGGGCGTCCTAGGTCGGATGGCTCCAGTCGGCTCTAAGTGCGTCGGTCGGAGAAGAGCGGTGAGCTGGGTTCCTACGAGCCCCGGTTAGAGGGACGCGGGGTCAGAGTCAGAAGTAGGGCTTGGGGCAAGCCTTCCGATTGGAGAGGCCGTCCGAAGGCGGCTGAAGCCCGAATCGAGGGCTCCGGTCGGATAGGTGGGCCAAAGTAGATGACGAGCGGGCATTGCTCTTCTTGGGCCTGGCCTTCCGGTCGGTTGCTGGACCGCCCCTTTGCCCTGTTGTTTTTAGACTCTTGGGCCGAGCCTTGGCGCAGAAGCCGGTCCCCGAGGGATCTCGGGTTTATGAACCCGACAGGAGCCCCCGAGCCCCTAGGCAATTCGGGTAGAATCGTCCGAGGGATTTTTGTCTTGCCGACAGGTACGCGCGAGCGCACCCACGGGTGTAGCCCCCGAGCCCCCAGGCGGTTCAGGCAGAACCGTTTGTGGGGTGTTGTTTTAGCGGGCATGTGTGCTTGGTTTTTAGTTTGAGATGGAATTTTGTCAACCAAGGCGTCGTTGTGCAACCGAGGTGTTTTTAGGCGCGAAGATTTGGATTGAAACAAAACTTACTGATCCTGACGTCGATGCGCGCCGTGGATCGGGCGAGAAAGTTAGTTTGGACGTGAGAGAGCTCACTGATCCTAGCATTGATGCGCGCCGTGGGATCAGGTGAGGGAGTTAGTTTGGATGCGAGAGAGCTCACTGATCCTGGCGTCGATGCGCGTTGTCGGATCGGGTGATTGAGTTAGTTCAGATGCGAGATAACTCACTGATCCTAGCGTCGATGTGCGCCATGGGAACGGGTGAGGGAGTTAGTTCAGTCATGGGAGAGCTCACTAATCCTGGCATCGATGCGCACCATGGGATCAGGTGAGGGAGTTAGTTTGGTCATGAGAGAGCTCACTGATCCTGGCGTCGATGCGCACCATGGGATCGGGTGAGGGAGTTAGTTCGGTTGTGAGAGAGCTCACTGATCCTGGCGTCAATGTGCGCCGTGGGATTGGGTGAGGGAGTTAGTTTGGACAGACCCTAGTGTCGGTGCACGCCGTGGTTTTGAAATGGTTAGTTTAGGGGATGGACGAGACCGAGCCCGTGGGTCCTGGTGTCGGTGCGCATCGTGGGACCGGGCGGGTCGGAGTCATGGATCCTTGGCCTTGGCACAACCCGGGCAGCCGAGGTAGTTAGTTCAGTTAGTTTTCACGCGAGTTCAGAGTCATGGTCCCTAGATTTTTGGAGCGTAGTCGGAAGTGAAGCCATTACGTGAGTTCGGAGTCACGGTCCCAAGCCATAGCCGGATGTCGTAGATCCTGTCGACGTGAGTTCGGGGTCATGGTCCTAGGGTTTTTGGAGCACAAACAAAGCGTAGTTAGTTAGTTAAAGATTGGACGAGGTGGTGCTCGTGGATCCTGGCGTCGGTGCACGCCGTGGGACTGATCGAGTCATAGTCGTGGATCTGGTGAGTTTGAGGTCGCTTCCTTGGCGTTTGTCTTGAGCCCTGGAGCCCTGGTGGGCCTTCATGGGGGTCGATGTGAGTTATGTGCATTACCCCCATCCGGTTCCTCACAACCGGAGGGGCTGAGTTTCGTCCCTTGTCCTGATCGCTTGGGCTCGAAGACTAGCTCGGTGAGTTCGCTAACGTGTGTGATCGAGTGAAATCCAAGCCCATCATTCAGGACAGGGTCGGCATAGCCCTCTTGTGACATTCCACTAATCCTTTACCTGCAACCCGATAGATGCCTAGGTCGTTCCAGAGACCGACCTGGGTGGCCTAACGGCCTCCCCTCGATGGAGATTCTGTGGGCCTAGCGAGAGGTTCAGGATCGAACGAGAAGGTTGAGATGACCCGATCTACCAGATCGGGCTAGGGCCGCACGGTGCTCATCTATGGTTTTCTCCCCTGGCTCTGTTGGTTACTCATGTCAAATGAGGCAACTGCCGCTTAGTGACGCAACATGGAGCGTTTTGATGCATTTCGCTGTAGTGCGATGCTTAGTTCCTGAGCCCTCAGGCGGTTCAGGGCCTAAATCGTCCGGGAGGCATGGGTGTATGGAAAGAGATGTGCGTATGGATGTATGAAATGATTTATAAGGAAATAGAGGGGTTCGGTACTACTCACCTTGATGGCTTAAGTGATGAGGTTCGGAGAGCTTCAGTCGGACAAGTCTGACCGGGACCTACGCTTGTCAATCATGGGTGAGTTCTTGTGTGAATAGTTTTTGTATTAATGAACACATGCTCACCTTGATGGCCTGAGTGATGAGGTTTTGGAAAGCTTCGGACAGAAATGTCCGACCGGAATCTTGACAACCTGAGTGACAGGGTTCGGAGAGCTTCAGTCGGAAATGTCTGATCGGGACCCGTGCTCGTCGTTCGTGATGGAGTCGGCATGGCCTACATGGGCCGCCCCTTCGCTTCCTTACCTATCATTCGGTGTCTATCCGGAGTGATTCGATCGACTCAGGGGGTCGGATGGTTTTTTTGGCGGAAGATTTCGCTTTGGGTTCTTCTAGGTCTGGCCTGAGGAAGCGGGGAGCCGCCCGCGTGCGGTGGCGCTTCGGTTCCTGTGCCCGTCGTGTGGTAGTGGTTGATCATGCGGTAGTGGTGGGCCATGGCCAGGCCATGTCCCTTCTGATTAGGAGCCGTTTCGTCGGGCAGAGCATGTCTCATCGGTCAGGGCACATCTTATCTGCATTAAATGGAAAAGACAGAAATTCTCGCTCCATCATTCCAACTTCTCCGATCGGCGCGTCCTTCCCTAACTGTTGTTCCCTTTTCCTTAAGTAGGAGAAGGGAGAGGGTTTTCGTTCCATTCTTTTGCCTATTGTTCATCTGTCGCCGCCTTCTCTCTTCCTTTTTTGTCGTGAGCATTCCTGAGAGCCGCGGAGGTTTCTAGGGAAGAAAGGGGAGAGAGTGAGGGAGAAGAGAGGAACTCATCGAAATGTCGGACTGGAGGTCGTCCACCATGAGGACGTTGGTGCTAGAGGCTTTCATCATGAAGGGGTTTCTACCGCCGTAGGACGTGGCACACTGGAGGGTCCCTGGGAGGGAGGAGTTCCTACAACCTCATCCCGACGAGGTGGTTTCTATCCCTACCTTTCATGAGCGTGGATTAGGATACCCCGCGCACTAGTTCCTGTGCGGCCTCCTCAATGAGTGGGGTCTAGAGCTACATCACCTCAATCTGATGGGGGTGCTGCACATCGCTGGTTTCGTCACTGTCTGCAAGGCTTTCCTTGGGATGGAGCCGCACGCGGATCTCTTCCGGCTTTTCTTCTTCGAGAGAGCTATGACGGCGGGAATTTGGCTGAGACTGCACCGGTGGGGGGGGGGGGGGGTTTGCCCTACAAAAGAAGCCGAGCGCGGGAGGTGTGTATCCCGCGTACACCCCATGTGACTCCAACCAGGGATGGCATGGGGAATGGTTTTACATCCAGAATCTGGCGGAGGCGTCGTTTCCGGTGTTCACCGGTGGGAGGCCGGTGAAGCAGAAAAGTTGGTCATGGGGTTGCACCCGCACAGAGAGGCACAAGTTGGAGGTAATCGAGGAGGAGCTGTGGAAGCTCATAAGGCTTAGCCTTGATAGGGTGCGGGTGGTCCACACCCTCTTCCGCCACCGGGTTGCACCGTTGGCGGAGAGGATGCGGCTGATGTGGATGTACGGTGGCCGGTCGGACCCGGACTATGCGTCGCCGGAGGCCCTCTGGGTGCTGCAGTTGAGGTCCAAGGATACGGTTGTGGGGAAACCCATACCATTCAATGCCTCGGTCGTGTCCAACCTAGTATGATCCCTTATTTTGTTCATGTTTCTTCCTCTACCTTTGTTGTTTCTTGATCCTAGGTCATCCGTTCCATAGGGGCTTGAAAGGTACAAGTCCTGGCCACACCTTCCTAAGGGACCGAAGGGCAGGGCCTGATAGGCTGCCCAGAAGGAGGCGGCAGATGCCCGAAAGAAGAAGAGAACCAGGGAGGTTCAATAGAAGGAAGAGAAGAAGAAGGAGGTCCCCCGGTGCGTGAGGGTCGAGGAATGTAGGAGCGATGTCGAGTTGGAACTCACGTCGGATGATCCTACGGATTTGGATGACATGGTCTTCTCCGATGAGGAGGAGAGTCAGGAGGTTGTTGTGACCTCGACGGAGCGTCACAACCTTGCAGCTTGTGGAGGTTCCCACATCGAGGAAGCGTGCGGCGGGCGTGGACGCCATCGGTGGATGGGCGGCGAAGCGGACGCGGTCACTGCGCCTCTCAGTGGTGTCGCCGGTCCTATCGTCGCCCGTGGCGGATGTGGCTGAGCGAGCCAGGCGGTTCGAGGAGTGGTCCAGCAGTCGTGCATGATGGGACCGGTGTCAATGCTTGGCTCATAGCCGGAGGATGCTCTGCCTGCCGTGGGTGCAGTCAAGCAGACCGGGTGGTCCCCTGAGGAGCAGACTAGCGCCCGAGCGATGCGCGTCTTGCAGTCGGAGGACGCTCCATCCGCTGCTCTAGTTGGGGAGTCCCGAGCTAGAGGTCGTAGTCACCCATAGGCCAGGCAGGAGTCGGTCGGGATGACTCCGCCCTTGTCTGATGTGAGGGGGCGTGATTCGCAGCCTAGGAGCGGTCCTCATGCTGTAGGGCCATCGACATCGGGCCCTGCTTTCAGAGTCGTGCCATTCACCTTTCGGTATGTTTTTCTTTCTGTTGTTTTTCGATACTCCGTTGGTTGAGCTTTTTTGGATGGTGACTTACCCGCACTTTCTGTTAGCGGCCGAGGGATGCCAGGGTTGAGCGTCGCTCCGACCCCCATGTAGGAGACTTGGAGGCCTACCCTGCAGCATTCCCTCCTGGGGGTGGTGCCCCCCGAGGCAACTGCTGATAAGGCGGCAACGGCGGCATCGGTGTTGGCGGCGATCCCGGTGCTGATGGGGGTTGCGTCGGAGGTAACTCTCGTGGTCCCTCCTCTACTGGTCGTAGTGGAAGAGACAAGGGAGGGCGAGCTCCCTATCTCGCCAGGTGGAGGGCCGCATGGCTTATCCTTGCCATCGGAGCCAAAGGCACCGGAGGGAAGTGCGGTCGGGACAGAGTTGGGATGCCTGGCGGTGTTCCATGCAAATGAGGTGGTGGACATCCCATTTGACAACAAGGCAGATGTCATGGCGGAGACGCCGGTGTCGCCGTAGGAGCTGGTAGTGGTCCAGTTGGAGGCTGGGCCCTTCGGCGGTTTGCTGGAGGGTGACCTAGAGTGGCCCTGCCCTGAGGACCCATCGAAGGCGCGGTTCATCCTCCGGGATTCTCGGGAGCATCAGCTCTGGACATTTTTGGGGTGCAAGGGCATGTTGCAGTGTCCGAGCTCACCACACTGTCCGCAAAGCTTGAAAGTGCCTAAAAGAAGGCTCAGTTCGCTCGGCAGTTAGTTGAGGGCGACCTGCAGCTTGTCGCGGAGGTGAGTTTCTGGTACTTGTCCTTGCCCTTTGAATCTTTCATCGGTTGTTTTTAGCATGCTTGTTTTTTGTAGGATATAAGGAAGATGTCTTCCTGCAAGTCTTACTTCCTCCGGGCGGAATACACCTGGATGGCTGAGCTCGAGCGTCGGGTAGAGTCCGCTCGCCACGAGTCCCAAGACTGGGCGGCCGAGGCGGCCATGGCGTGGGTGGAGGGGCAGCGTGTAGCGGAGCGGGCGACTACCACCGAGCAAGGGCTCGAGGCGACGAAAGCTCGCCAGGCGGAGACTGAGGCGGAGTTGCGAGCATCCCTGGCGAGCACCGAGATAGCGCTTCAAGAGGCCTTGGCGGCCCTTGAGCTGGAGTGGAGTGCTTTGGCGTCGGAACAGGCCACCCTAGAGTCGGCACAGATGGCCCTGGAGGTGGAGCGAAGGGCCTGGTCAGAGGCGGACCAGGAGGTGCTCGTGCTTCGAGGTCGGGTGATGGGGACAGAGGAGGCGAACACCTGGCTATGCGCGCAGGTGACTCGACAGGCGGAGGAATTCTCTGCCCTTGAGAACTCTCATGCTGGTACGTACCCTTTCTTGTTTTTTGTTGCATTGGTTTCTTTCTTCAGCCTGTTCCTGAGCTTGTCGTCCCTCCTTCAGAGCTAGATGGAAAGGTGAAGATGCTAGAGCAGGACCTAGAGATGACCAAGGTGACCCTCAGCCGGAATGTGGAGGAGCTGGCCAAGTCCCACGAAGGGCGACATGCTCTTGAGGGGGACCTTGACCAGATTTGCAACGTTGCCCAGCTCGTCATCTCGGAAGTCTTTGGGCCAGTGCCAAGCACTAGCGCGCCTGCTGTCCAGCTAGCAGAGGTCCCGGACCTTGTCAAGGACCTTGTTAGGAGCAGGCTATTTTATGGGGCATCGGGGCTGCTGACCACAGTGGCGACGCACCACCCGAATCTAGACTTCGCCACTATCTGCAGCAGGTATGTTGAAGGACCGAGCATGGAGGACATCCAGTCGATCGGGGAGAGCTTGCTGCCACACGCGCGGTCGGTGTCGGAGCAAGTCTCCGCCGAGTGGGTGATGGACGCTCGCTGTGAAGACATGGCCCAAAGCATGTGTGGGGAGGACTCTTCCGAGCCTACGGATAGCACGGAGCCTAGTTTAGGGGGTAACATTGCCTCGGCCCTGATCGAGCCGAACGTCGTGCTGCCGGGGAGTGAGCAGCCTGCGCCTTCGTCGGTCGCTCCGACAGTAGATGTCGCTGGGCCAGTCCAATAGCTTGCAAAATATAAGTAGTTAGTAAATGTAAAAAGTTTAAGTTTGTGGGGGAGCCCCTGTGTAAAACGTTCGTGTGTGTTTTAATGACTGCAATCGGTTTTTGTTTTTATGATGGAGTTGCTCCATTCGGGGAAGCTTGTTCCCTTTCGTTCCTTAGTTTTCCCTTAGCATAATTTTGCTTTTTATTTTTTTCTTTCTCGTACCTGCCTGTTTGTCCCGTAGGCTGCAACTTTGTGAGCCCAGGGCATGGCCTGCGAGTCTCGGTCGCTCATAACCGTAGGAAAGGGCACGGTGCGATCAGTCGGAATGTTTTAAAGCAAAGCTACGTAAGGTAAATCAAAGGAACGAACTGCCCTTTTGTTCGGGTAGGAAGGAGTTTCTCCATATGAAAGTAAAAGAGTACTCAAAGTAAAAACAAAAAAGAGGTGTAGTAGAGCCCCCTAGTGGAGCCCCCGAGCTCCCCGAGATGAAAAAGTGTTTGGGTCGGGGTGCTTTTATAGGAGCGTTCGCTAAGTAAACAAAGGTAAGACTGAAACTTAATAAAAGAAGAAACGACATAGCTGTTCCAAGGTGCTCGGAGAGAGCGTTGTAATTGTTGTCCTTCAGTTGGGAGGCGTCCAGTCAGATCACTTCATCCTTCAGTCGTCTGGATCCTTGCCCGCTGCGCCCCTTCTTCGGTTGCTGCCTCTTCACCTTTTTCTCTCCTTGGCATGCCAGTCTACCTTAGCAGGCGCTTGAGCAGCTGGCAGTCCTTGTAGAGATGTTTGACGGGATAGTCATGGTTGGTGCACAGGCTGTCCATGAGCTCATGAAAGTGACCGGGAGGGTCTTGCTAGGGCTACGTGCCCACGTGATCGGCCACGGCGACCAACACAGAGTTGGTCGGTCGACGGCGATCCTTTCTGTTCTTTTTCCCCTCTACGTGGAGGGGCCCTCGTCTTGATCCTGGCACTTGGCCTTACCCTTGCCGTGGCCTCCGTTGAAGCATGGTGGGAACGGCGCTTGCTGGAGGTGTTGGACAAAGGACCGTGGTCCTAGGCTGTTAGGGCTAGGACTCCGGTCGACGTTGCGCATGTCTCAGTTTGGCCTGAGCCACGCGTAGATAGGTGGTCGGCATGGAGCGGTCGTCAAGTCGAGGTGAGGTGCCATTGTGGCTTCCTATGCCGCACTCTTTGTTTGTTGCGGTGATAGGGTGTAGTGCCCCATCTACTGCATCCTTGTTCTCCGGATGGGGAGCGAGGTCATGAGTCGGCGTCATGATGTGGAGCACTCTGCTTGTTGAACGGCGGTGGTCTCCAGCAGTGCCCTGAGGTTCTGGTGGATCGCCCGTTTGTGAGGGTCGTTCGGCTCGGACAGGTCACACAGGAGCATTGCCGCGGCGGCAATGTTCTGACTGGCCCAAGCGAACTGCGGGGGATCGGCCCCCCTAATCAGGATGTTTTGCTAGGGCTGACGTGACCCCAAGCGCCGTTCGCCGGTCTATGCGCACGGGGTGCAGTGTGGTGCGCCGAGCACGCTGGTGCAGTCGGTGGCTGATGCGGCCACTGTCGTCGGAAATCCTCCCCATGCTTACGTGTGAGGTCGGGGGTCTCCACATGAGGGCCTAGAGGGGCGTGAGTCCGTGAGGACTCTGTTACCCCTGGTGGCTGCTCTGGAGCGTCCGCCATAGCGCATTCACGGGACGAACGATGGCTAGGTGCCACATCGCCGATGCTGGAGCCGCCACTCCCGGCGTCGTCATCCATGATGTCGAGGAAACAGGTGGGAGCATAGCTCACCATCCCCATGAATTCAGACATGAGAGGGAGCGGCGCCATAATTTTTTGGAGCCCCCAGGCGCACGCGTCCGCAGGAGACACGAGGCCGTAGGGGGACTAGTCGTACGGTGGCGGCGATAGGGACAATGGCAACCCTCTAGGTATTTGGTAGAGGATAGAACGTAGTAAGTGAATAACAACATGTATATTACTCAGAGTGAGGTTTGAGCAGAGAGTTTGCTCGGAATGAAGCGCAGATGCTGCGCCATTGAAGTCACGTGTCCTAGAGTCGATGGAGGACGTCTCTCCGATGGGTGCTGGGTCGCGAGTCTCCTCACGGAGGTGGAGTACGCTGAGCCCGTCGGCGACGAATTCTAGGCTTTCGAAGAGGAAGGCCTGGGATGGCTCAAAAATGGGTGGAACCCGCATCCTGGCGAGCAAGAGTGCGGGAAACTCCAATGAGCCGAAGGGAATCGTATCGCCTGAGCCTACCACGGCGGGGGTGGCGGAAGTATGAGCCATCCGATGACCAAAAAAGTGTTGAACGTACAACGTCTCCCCCACGGATGGCGCCAACTGTCGGTACAGAAAGTGACCAACTAGTGAATATTTGTAGTTTTATTATATGTTGTGATCAGAGGTGGCCTAGCACTCAATGGCATAGAATTTATACTAGTTCAGGCAATGTGACCTACATCCAGTCGGGGTTGGTCGGTGACTTTATTCCTAAGCCTAGGTGCTCGAAGTTTGCTGTGGGGTTACAAACGAGAAGGAGAAAGATGGGGTGTACAAGAGGCCATGTTGGCTCCGGTCGGAAGGGCCGAGAGCGACGGGGACTCCGGTATGAGCTAAGTGTTCAAGCGTGTGCTTGAGGTCTGAACCTGGCGGTTCTGTGGTTGTGAGCTATTGGACTAATTAATCTAAAGGAACTGAGCTTGGATGGATCAGTCTGTCTTTGTTGGAGGAAGCACACCCCCTTTTATAGATGAAGGGGATGGCTTTACAAATGAGAGGGTGAGGGTACATATGCTGCCGAGCCTTGTTGCCCATGCCTACTGAGCCTTGTTGCCCACACTGATGGGTACAACATAGTGGTAGGCGTCTACAACACTATTGCTGTCACTGTAGAATGTCAGATGCACATGGGAGGTCGTGCTGCCTTTTTTAGGGATGGTGGACGTCGGTACCTACAAATACTGTTTGATGCCTAGAGTCATGTGAGGAGTCTTGCTATGTTCACCCAGTACGGTAAATGCTAGTGCCCATACCGCTATCGATGTCTAGAGACACGTGGGGGGCCTTACCGTATGAGAGTTTTAGCGGCCCCTAGAATTATGTAGAGGGAGATGTCAGCGCCTACAATACTATTTGTGTCAGGGTGGCTGTAGAGTACTGTTCCATGCAGGGTATGGTCCCTGGTACAGTGGTTTTGACTTGTGAGCCTTGCCTTGCCTTTCCCCGCACGTCTTCTGGTTCCTACCGAACGGGCGTCCCTGGTTGGATGGCTCCAGTCGACTCTGAGTGCGTCGGTTGGAGAAGAGCGGTGAGTAGGGTTCCTATGAGCCCCGGTCGGAGGGACGTGGGGTCAAAGTCGGAAGTAGGGCTTGGGGTAGGCCTTCTGATCGGAGAGGCCGTCTGGAGGCGGCTGAAGCCCGAATCGAGGGCTTTGGTCGGATAGGTGGGCTGAAGTAGCTGTCGAGCGGGCGTTGCTCTTCTTGGGCCTGGCCTTCCGGTCGGTTACTGGACCATCCCTTTGCCCTGTTGTTTTTAGACTCTTGGGCCAAGCCTTGGCGCAGAAGCCGGTCCCCGAGGGACCCTAGGTTTATGAACCCAACATGTAGTATGCTCTATTGAAACACACACGATCTTTACCAATACTATCCTATAAAAGATTAATACTAACAAGAAACATATGCTCCCTTTCTTTGGATTCCACTTGTGTTCCAAAAGCAAAACGAGGGGAATATGGCATAACAACAGTGTTGATTTTACTGTCCTCTAGTTGATCATTACTTTGCACAACAAAAGGAGAATTCAGATTTGTACAAATGTAAAGTCGTTCCATCATATATTGTCCTTGGTTATTATATTTGCCAAAAACATGATATGTATGTCTAGACAACCATAGAAAATCAACATATGCAATAAGTTTCTCCTCCAAATAACTAACATTGCACAGAACATCAAATTCAATGTAACCCAAAGTATTTAAAGAAGATAAAAGTTTTAGCTCATCAACATCACTAGCATTATGAATAACATGTTTATTTTCAACACAAATGTTCGATTCCAACACACATATAGCATGATCATTCATTAATGGTTGCATGGGTATAACATAAATTTCATCATGCAAGTCATCTTTGTTACAAGGAACATCAATCAAATCATCTTGTTACAAAGGTAAATTAAGCGAAGGCTCCACTAAAATTTGCTCTATCGTAGCATGATTGGTGGAAAAATTCAGCACATCAAGAGAACTCTCACCTTCCCTGTGTTTAGCATCATGGGCATTATCTTTGCTCTCATGTTCAACAGGAGTAATAGTTGATGGTTCTGAATTTTTACATGAGGTTGTGAGCATCTCATTTTCTGTCACGTCATCCTCGCTCTTTTGTACATTGTCCTGCAAAAGGTTAGGCATAGCAGGAGGAATATCAAGATATTGATCTAGTTGATGCACCTCATCATTTGAATTAATTACAAGAGATGGATTAACAAAATTTTCTCTCATAAGATCTTTCAAATCTATAACACCCTAAAATTTGCCTCTTTTGGAAATAGAGCTAAAATGATTAAATTTGGAATTTTGTGTTCATTAAAACATAGGAAATAATTTTTTTTATAAAATTAAAATTTAATATAAGGTTTAGCAACATGTTTGTGCATACATGTCCTTGCATTTGATGTATCTGATTGAGTGGTTGAACCCAAAATTCAAAATGAATTTAAAATGCATTTGAAAAAGATATTAAAAATGGCTTTGAAATAAAAGAGAATTGGGAAAAGAAAGAATTTAAAAAGTTATAAACTTTATTTTTGAAAGCCTACTAAAATTTTCCATTTTTATTTGAATTGGAAAGAATATTTGAATTGGGATTTGAAATAAGAAAAGAAATAGAAAAGGAAAAAAAAAGAAAACTCTCCTTCCCTCTCTCCCTTTCGGCCTTCATGGCCTAGCTCTCCATTTTTTCCTTCCCGAGCCACTGTTTCTTCTTCTCAGTTTTCCCCCACGTGGGCTGAGCCGGCCCAAGTGATCCCTCTCGCACCGCCCAGCAGGCCAGCCTGCACTCGCATTCCTCCGCGGGCCACTTCCCTCTTCTCTTGGGCCGCCCCATTTTCACCTCGCAGCCCGCGTCAATGAGCTAGCCCAAGGACAGCAGCCGTGCGTCCCCTCCCTCTCACTTACGTCGTTAGGTGGGCCCCATCCGTTAGATTTTTCTCTTACCTTCCGTTGCCACGCCGGACTCCACCGCCGTTGTCATGGAGGCCGTGTCTGCGCCACTCCTGACTCCTCCTCGCCGTGCACGCCACGCCGCTCCGCCCCATATAAGTCTCCGCACTCATCTCGTCCCCCACTGAGCCTGGAAAAGCAACAACCACCGCCTATGCCCTAGCGTGCTCGTGCCGATGAGCTACCCGCCTCCCTAAGCGCAGCGCCGCCTCCATGCTTCCTCTGCCGCCAAATCCCCCTACGTGAGCTCGCCTCAACCTCCTCTCTCCTCCCGTGCCTTTCCCATTGAAAATTGTGCACCCTAAGGCTGTTTTTGAGTTTCACCGCCGAGCTCCATCGCCGGTCATGGCGCCACCTTGCCGGCGTTACTATTCTAGCCGCCGGTTTTTTTCCTGCGTTCATCTGATCTCATGCGTTGATGTTAGATCCGACGGCCCACATTCATCCGTACCCTTTCGCCTGCCAACTTTGTAAAGAGCCCCTCGGTTTCTTAAAAATAGAACCCGCCGTCCTTTGCGTATTCCACAACTTCTGTTTTCTTCCTTTAAAAGTGTATTTTATTCGGTTGACTTCAAAAATACGTTTTCACTTATTTACAGATTTGCCACTGATTTTGTTTTAGCCATAACTTCTCCGTTTTAACTCCGATTTGACCTGTTTAAATTGCGTTAGGTTCGCAATTTCATAATCTACATGTTCATACTACTGTTAAGTAGGTTTTAACTTTTAAAATTCAAGGTTAGATTTAACCTATCATTTTATTACAGGAAATCTTGTTTAAATCATATCTTCTATGTTTTAACTCTGTTTTAGCCCATTCAAGTTGGGTTAGATTCATGGCGACGAGATCTATGTGTTAGTAACAGTGTTAATCATATTACTATTTATGAAATTTCATGGTTTCAATCATGTCTTGATTAATGATTATGCAACTGGATTTTATAAATAAAATATGGTTTGTTTTACTTTAGTTTTATAATTCAAATCTAAATTTGACTTAATTCAATTTATATACGCTTTTATATAGTTAAAATAAATGAAGCTTATAGTTTTATTTTCAGCGTATAAAGAAAATCTTTCGGTAGATGTATCTTTTTCACTGTAGCTCCGATTAGCGTGCTTTTCGCGTCTGTGTGTTTGTAGCGAGACATAGACTCGTTTTACAAACTTTTTATCTTGATTTTATGTTTGGTGTACTGTTCTAATTTAGATCTATTGCTTGCTTCATGTATGATTGCATGAATGGTTGTGTGGTGCTTTATTATCATGTCCAGTCGGTGAGATATATGTGGTGATCAAGGAGAAGACGAAGTGCGTTGAAGATTAAAGCTTACCGAAGGATCGGTGTTTTAAGGCAAGTATAGCATGGGATCTTCCTTGTTGCCTATTCACTATTAATCACTTAATTCATACTGCATGTGTCTACCTTGACTACCACTAAGGATTTTCTACTAATTTATACTTGTACCTTGACACCTTTGGTTATTGCATTGGGTAGCTTTGCTAGTGCTCAACAACAACCATGATCTTGTAACTTGACTAATGGTATATGCAATAAACACTAAAAGATGCTTTTTAGCAACATGGAACAAGAGGGCTAGAGCATTGGGCTATTTTTATGGTGCTCTAGATTCCTCTCCTTAAGGACTTATCTCTAAGTGATCATCCGGGACTTACAATACAGCTATGAGGGATACTTGGCTCTAGCTTTAGCTCAGTATGAGGACCTTTTCTAGCTTGTTAGAGGTTACCTTTATTGGCGTAAGAATGGCTTGACGAATCAGGTATAGGACAACCTCTACTCTTATGTGTATAGCCGTGATGGAATTTTGCCATTCGATAGGGGGGTTCCTACATCTGTTTGCCGAGTGAATCTAATGGCCCTAACTTGTTAGACGAACCTTTGAAAGGCTTCATAGTGAACCCTGCTGACCTTCCTTAGAAGTGGGTCAAGAGATTAGCTACCTCAGGCGAAAGGATAAATCACGACTCACAGTGAAAGTGTACAACCTCTGTAGACTGTAAAACTGGTATATCAGCCGTACTCATAGTCACGAGCGGCCTTGGAACATTTACGGAATAGATGATGAACACTGATGATAAAGATGCTCACTAATGATTATTGTTTATGCTATTCATTATTCATATTTACCTGATCATGTGTTTATGTGAGCTTGTGAATAAACTTGTTGCCACCTAATTGCTAAAAGATGACTCATTAAAAGCTAATCGCAGTTAAACCAGTGTCAACCTTTTGAGCCACATGAACCCCATGTTATATTTGTTGAGTACAACATGTACTTATGCTTGCTTTATTTTTCACATATTTGGAAAAATCCCGGATGGGTACCAGATTGCTAGAGTTTGAAGGAATTAGGCTCGTTATCAACCAGTCATTTGTCCCTATGGATTTAGAGTACTTGCCTGAAGATTAGAGTTGTCTTTCCGCTGTCTATACTCTGAGGTTATAATCTTTATACTAATACGCTATGTATTCAAGCATTGTCTTTTGATATTACCCTTATTTGTAGCTAAATGTAAGATTTGACTTCCTAGGCTCACATATGGCGTGTATCTGGTTTTGTTCTTAAAACCGGGTGCTATCAATACCATTCCATGTGTGAGGTTTATCTAAAAAACTTAAACTCCCACCAAGTTCATGCAGATTGTCTCAAAACACTAGTTGCATTTTTTTATTTTCCTCCGTTCGCACATATAACTTTGTGTAAAAATATTATCTATTTTAGTTTCCCACTCAATGTACTCATTAGCACCAATACCATCATAAGTAGGCGGGCAAGAAAGAATAGATTGACTTGCGGGAGGAGGTGTAGCAGCAATAGTGCGTGGCTCATGCATCATTGATGTCTCATATCGGTACGTGTTGTAACCTGTCATTGTTAGCATCAAACAAGAGAACACAAAAGTATGTATTTTCCTATCAGCTACTAGGATGTGGTCAAGGAGTAAAGTCACACACTCTCAAGCATCTTACCACGTTCTTACAAGTGTTTTTACCAAAGCAACAGGCGATGCAATCGGTCGGTGACTGTGATACCGTTGTAGCTTATGTGTAACAGTTGCAAGGCGAACCTGTACTTGGTTAGAAGAAAGTGGAGCTTGAATAGGCACAATATAGTAGCAAGGAATAGCAATATTCATAACTGAATAGCAAAGCCGAATAAGTATCCTGAGTACTTGTCTTAGTTGCTGGCATATTCACGTTCTAAGTACCAGATGTATCAAGTAATGTGAATAGTAGGAATATGATTAGAAACAAGGCAGAAATCAGCACACGCAAACATAGCTCAAATGGCGCTCTCTATGTGCTCCTCTAGATATTGTTTCACTTTTGCCCCTCTCTTTTTTTCTCTATTTTTGGGCTATCGTTGTTTTTCTGGGATTCTTTGACTTTTTATTTTTATTTTTTGATATTTTTTCTTCACTTAGGAGCACAAAAGAAGTAACCACAAAAAATATGAGCTTAAACAAGTGAAAGGCGTGGCCTATGGAAAATTCAGAAGACGTGCTCAAAATTGACAAAAAGCTTGTGACCACAAAAAGAGGATCTTGTGACCAGTTTTTGGCCAAAATAAAATTTTCTGAACCCGACAAAGCGAGGGACGAACGGATCTGAATTTTTTTCTGATCAATTTTAATATATGGAATGTCGAAATCTGAGTTCGTATGCGAAAACTAGACCAGTTTTGAGAACCAACTCCGAATTAGAGGACAAAACGAGAACAATGCGCGCAAAAGTTGTTGCGCCGACTATGGATAGATGCAAACAGTGAAGATAAGTGTAATAAATTAGATGACGTGGACTAGGGTTTGATGGATACAAAGGAACCACAGCAAGACTTGAAGGTGTTAAGGGATTATGATGAACAACAAAGGAAAAGACACAAAGTGGACTAAAAACGATCTAAAACCAACAACTAGAACTTGCCCTAGGACACAAACTCAACAACGCAAAACAGAGACAAAATTACGTGGCACAACGAGGCTATAAAACAGGGAATATGAGGCGGTGTATATATTTTTTTGCCTTTTTGTGGACTGTAGGTAAAACAAAAACAGTAACAATCTAAAAGGGAAAATAAAAGTATACCTAACGGGCAACAATGTCTCTGATACCACTTGATGTAGACAAGGCCCGATCTTCCGATAGGTACGATAGCGCCGATTGGTGGAGACTCGATGTTTACGATTTGGGCTTCGAACCAAGACTGATTCGGACCATCGCAACTGTTACACCACTGCTCCATTGGTTATCAACCACGCGAACGCGATTGACCTCGCCGAGAAGGCTTTTCTGCGAGCGAATCGAGAACACAAGCAAGAATGGGATGAACGTAATCTGAAATTGTAAATAAATATGAGGCTTATGATAACAAGAAGGAGTTCAGGTCTTTACTCGAAAGGACTAATCACCACAGACGAACAAGTTCAAGAACCGGGGCCCTGGTTCACAGCAAGCGGCCTTGGCGGCACAGTTGCAGCAAAAGGATCTCTGTTTCACGAGAAAATCAAGAACTAAATAAAACCCCAAACCCTAAGGAGAGCGATGACTGCTAATTATAGAGCCCCAGATGTCACCCCTCTTGGATGCGCCCCCTAATGGGCTCTAAGACGATAAACGGCCCAACGGACCAAAAGACGGTGTCACAGCACCATGGCAGATTCTGGACGCTGATTTGTTTTGACGATTCCTATTGATTCCAAAGGGCTTTTGACGTGAGACCACTTGTATTGGATTTCTTATCTAATTAGCTTTCCATCCATATATGGATCGTAAAAAACGGAGCCTGGACGCGCCCGTGTGACCAGTTTTATGATAGACTGGTCCTAGAATCCGAGATGGCCTTGAACTTGATTTGGGCCTCCACCTTGGTGACTCAAACCGGATGAGCTTCGAGCCTCCTTCTCGGTTAGGACACCCTCGCTGATCTCCTCATCCTCTATCTCCAAGCATGGTCGTATGCATGGAGCTCATGTCCTCATCACATACGAGATGAATGACGGCCATAACCTAGAATGACTGATTTACCCTTATTCGAAAATAAAATAGAAAAATGAAAAACAGATCTTGTTCCACATATTTTGGTACTAACCCCACCTAATTTGGTACTATCCCTACCTATTAGGTACCTCCAGGTACTTTCAGTTGGGTACCTCCTATTTTTCCACCGTCCGATCTTGCCCAATGGATGACCTATGTTTTTTCCAACCATTGTAATTTTTTTTCTTTTTATAAATCCAGAGTGGATATAATTTATACACAAATTAATTATTATTTTATCTTTTGTATGGTATACATATATAATTAGATGCAAACTTAGATGTTACTTTGCATTATTTTATAATGGTATGGATGGATATTTCTATACCTAATATTAAAGAGCCAAAATCTTGTCTATTTTTTGTTGTTGTGTCTGCCTCCTCCCGCATTTTGGTGTTGATGGATCTTCCCCTCTGATCACTCCTTGCGTGTGGTGTTGATGGATCTTCTAGCAGAATTGAAGGGAAAACTGGATTTTGATCATGGAAAAAAGTTCAGAAAGGAAATCCTTCACCTTTTTGGATGTTTGGTTCATCATACCGATGCTTTTCCAGATGTTTCCTTCTTCCTCCTTCTTTTAGAAAAGGGAATATATTAATATCCTAGCCTCTGCATCGACTAATGTATATGGCTGTTCATTATTACAAGCGAGCAAAAAAAAGTCTAACGAATCTCAAACACGAAGTTTTGAACCATGAATACAACAGAATTCTCAAAAGGAAAGACTAAAGAGCAATTCTGTTGCTAAAACGTCAGCCGTGTCTAGCAAACACCTCCATCGCGGTCGTATCAATAATCCTACGGCCCACCTTCATGAAATGGCGATCCTCCTCCTTCTGAAGTAATGTTCAGTACCTAGTCCAATACATTCCCTTGAAGATAACCTGCAAATAAGACGGTGCTATGACCTTGTCAAACACAACATCATTCCGAGTTAACCAAAGAGCCTAGCAAATGGCACTTGCACGCACAAGAATTTGAGACTTCCTTTTCCTATTTAACCCATCCAACCAACCTGTAAACAAATTGTGTACACTAGTTGGGTGTTTCAGGTTAAAAGAAATAAGAACAATTCTCCACATAAATTTAGCATAATGACAGTCAAAGAGTAAATATTGTATGGTCTTATTAGTGGAACAGAAACAACACTTCCTATCTCCTTACCACTGTCGCCTAGCTAAATTATCCTTGGTCAAGATTACGCCTTTGTATAAATACCACATAAATACTTTAATCTTGAGAGGTAGTTTAAGTTTCCAAATTAAAGTGTTGTAAGGTAAAGCCTGTACACCTAATAATGCTCTGTACCTAGAATTAACTGAAAACAACCCTTTCTGATGCAGCCCCCATACAAAGTGATCCCTTTGGATTGTTAAGTGTACATCCGCCACCATGGCCACTACATTGTGCCATGCTTGCAAATTAACCCCCATCAGAGATCTCCTGAAAGCTATATTTAATGGTGTCGTAGACAGTATCGTCCTAACAGATACACTTTTCTTTCTCACAATGTTATATAGTGACGGGAAGAGCATCTTGAAAGGGCATGGCGTTATCCACGAATCCGCCCAAAAACACACTTGGGATCTGTCACCTAGATCAAACCTACCCATCGGTAGGAACTCACCCTTGACCTTCATAAGGCCAACCCAAAACTGGGAGTCCCCGGGCATGTATTGAACCTGAGTCAAAGTCTTGTTCCTTAAATACTTATTTTTAAGCAACTTTTGCCAAACACCATCATCATTTATCAGTTTGAAAAGCCACTTGCTTAAGAGGCATTTATTATGGACACCTAGATTTAGGACACCCAATCCTCCTTGGTCTTTTGGTATACATACTACTTCCCATTTTGTCAATCTATATTTCTTCTTATGTTCATCGCTTTGCCAAAAGAACCGAGATCTAAAATAATCCAAATTTTTCAAAATTCCTCTAGGTATTTCAAAGAAGGACATCATGAACATAGGAAGACTACTCAGAACCGAGTGAATGAGGACAAGCCTTCCACCGACCGAAAGCATCTTACTCCTCCAACCACTCAGTCTTTTTTGAAATCTTTCTTCCGCGTGTTTCTACTCCTTATTCATTAGTTTTCGATGATGTATAGGAATTCCTAGATATCTAAAAGGGAATGATCCTACATTACACCCAAAAATTTGTGTATATTCCAATTGATTAGCATTAGCTGCTCCATAACAAAATAATTCACTCTTATGGAAATTGATTTTGAGTCCCGATAATTGCTCAAAGGCACAAAGCAAGAGCTTCATGTTTTTGGCCCTCTCTAAATCATTGTCCATAAAGATAACAGTGTCATCGGCATACTGACGGAATGAGAGTCTTTCATCAACCAAATGCGGAACCACTCCATGGATTTGTTCGGCCTCTTTTGCTCGTGAAATGAGTATAGCCAGCATGTCACCACTATGTTAAACAAGATTGGAGATAACGGGTCACCTTGCCGCACTTGTTTTCTTGTTTGGAAATAATGGCCTAAATTATCATTGACCTTTACTGCAACACTCCCTATAGACATGACTTTTGAAATCCATTCACACCAAACCAGTGAGAATCCTTTCATTCTGAGGACTTATTGTATAAAAGGCCACTTAAGATTATCATACGCTTTTTTGAAATCCAGCTTTAGGATCACTCCATCTTTCTTTTTCCTATGCAGCTCGTGTATTATTTCATGTAGTATTACAACACCTTCCATTATATATCTTCCCGGAATAAAAGTCGTCTGAGACGGACCTATCAACTTATCTGCCACTTTCAAAATTCTATAATTTAACACCTTCGTAAAAACCTTAAACGATAGATTTAAGAGACAAATAGGTCGGTATTGTTGTATCCTAGTCGCATCCGTGATCTTGGGTAATAGTGTAATTATCCCAAAATTTAAACTATGAATAAGCAGTCTCCCAATATAAAATTCATAAAAGAGACTCATCAAATCTTGCTTGACAACATCCCAAAAGAATTGGTAAAATTCTGCAGGAAAGCCATCCGGACCTGGTGCCTTATTATGTTCCATATCAAAGATTGCCATTTTGACCTCTTCCTCACTGAATGGAGCCACCAATACTTCATTCTCCTCCTCCGACACTTGAGGTATATCATGCCTCAGAGTCTCGTCCAATGAGAAAGAATTATGTAAATGAGGTCCAAACAATCTTTTGTAGTAATCGGTTATATAATCTTTCAAATTCGCATCCCCAACAATAATTCCTTCTTCCTATTCTAGTTGTGTGATTTCTGTGTTTCTATGTCTCCCATTTGCTATCATATGAAAATACTTAGTATTATCATCTCCCTACAACAACTTTGTTGCTTTTGATCATTGGAGCCAATAAATCTCCTCCTCTCTTAGCAACTTAGTTAATTGCCCTTTAAGATGGTATCTAAGCTCTATCTCCTTAGATGATAGCAAATTTGTTTCTGCCTTTCTATCGAGGATATCTATTTTATCCATCAGGTCTAGCTTATGTTTCTTGTTTTGGGAGACTAAATTTCTAGCCCAACCTCTAAGAAAATGTCACAGCCTCCTTATCTTAGACTGCCACCGTTCCGAGGGTGTTCTACCCGTATTCTCAGACTCCAACACCTCTTTTACCAAAACAAAAACACCATCCCTTGTCAGCCACCCTAGCTCAAATTTAAAATTCCTAGCGTTGCCTCTGTGAGATGGTTCCCCTACATCAAGTAAGAGTGCTGTGTGACCAGAGATTTCTCGAGTGAGAGCCTGGACGGTCGCCAACAGAAATTTTTGTTCCCATTCTGTTGTCACCAAAATATGATCTAATTTCTCATAGGTTGGAATTTCAGCATAATTAGCCCAAGTAAACTTTCTACCCGTCATTTCTAGTTCCCTTAGATTCAGAGTTTCGATAATGGCATTAAAGAGAAGTGGCCATTTATTATTATATCTTGAATTATTTTTTTCCGATGGGTTCCTAATTATATTGAAATCCCTCTACTATAAAAGGTAGATCCCCGCAACTAGTGCAAGCACGTACTAACTCTGATAAAAAGTTCCCTTTGTGCTCTTCCTGTTCTGTGCCATAGACCGACAAAATGGACCATCGAAAACCATCTACCTTATTTCTTAAGACAAATTTTATGTAGTAATCCCCATCAATAATACTTTCTACTTTGAAGCTTTCTTGATTTATTCCCATTAGCATCCCCCCAGACATTCCCCAGAGACATCGCTAATGCCAAACAAAATCAGTCCCCGCACAGAAATTTTCCAGACACTAAGTTGAGAATCTATTTCTGTTGGTTTTTGGTAAAGCTATAAAATCAAGTCTTTTATCTTTGACCATATCATGTAAAAAGGTATGTTTAGCCAGGTCACGTAGACCTCTGCAGTTCCAGAAGATCCCTTTCATTATAACAATTTTTTCTTTGCAGACGCCTTCCTATTAAGGAGTTTCTTAAACTTTTTATTTTTTGCCACCTTGATAGGTATGTGACCAAGTACCCCATCAACGCCCACATTACTATTGTCCATCACCTCCTCCATCAAGTCGCCACAGAGTCGACTGATGGTGGAAGTATCAGGATCGACCTCATCCTCCTCTGATTCACATTCTTTATCAGTTGAATTACAAACATACGAAGGCTTCAATCTCTCTTGTTCTGTATCTTTAATTAAAGCTATAGAACTAGTAATTAAATTTTCATTACCACCCAGAATGATCCCCACCCCTCCTAAATTTTGCTCAATACGATCACTAGAAAAAGAAACCACTGAATTAATAACTACCTTAGCATTACCTTGGGGATCCTCGAGATTTTTGATGGCAACTCTTTTTTCTGCCTTCTCAAGAGAGTGTACATCAGCCACGTCCGCATTCCGCTTGCTTCGCCGCATTGGAGTAAGCTCTCCGTCAGACAACACCGCCATCGTCATAACACTTCCCAATACATTGCCATCCGCTGACACTCTAGCCTCTACCATGGCTTTAGGACCGGCCCCAAGGTACTGATCCTCACCCACAAGCACTCCATCTGATGTCCCATCAACCAGGCTTGCCTCAAGTGACTCTCCAACTAGTGTGGAAGGCTGTTGGTTATGAATTTTTTGCGAACCCCAACTAGCAGCCCCCAAACCAGCCAACGCCTGTATCCCTGCCGTAGGTGGCTGCTGCTGCCCCTTCTCCTTCCCTTTCATTAAATTTCCTAGGACCAACTTGCCTCCCGACCTTGATGACTGTGATGAACGTTGCTGCATATGTGCTAGAGCTGAGGACCTTGAAGGTACCAGAGAAGCTACAACTCGCACATCCACCGAATGACCTCTCTTAACTCCCACAAAATTGCGTACCACATCACTCATATCATTCCCCTCATCTAATAAATCATCCTCTTCAAAATCAACATCCATATGTGCTTCTAGATTATTTGCTTCGTTTCGTGAATTGCTACTAACTACTACACTTGCTGCACTTGCACCTGAGTTGATAGCCTTGCCATGATTTTGTGCCTCCTCCATCTCATTGTCCTTTGGTGCCCCACTACCATGATCATCATTCCCATTATTCTTGGTGTTCCAAATACTTCGCAGCCCGATGTTTGGTAAATAAGGTTCAACTTCGAAAAGCAACTGGAAGTATCGATTACCAATAATGGCATCTAGTTTGGTTGGAATTGCCTCCGGATCTAGTACTGCCACTGCAAACCTTCCAAAGCTACTCGCTCTAGTTGCACCATGTCCACATCTTGAGTAACTCCAAAAAGAGTTCCCACAGCCCACAAAACCAAATACTCCCTTAAAATTATAGGAAGATTTAAGACTCTCATCCACACCACTAGCAGAGCATGATCGAAATATTCCTCATCTTCCTTGAATTCTTAAAATTTGAGTCACACCTTCTTTCATTTCCGCATTAAACCTTGTCATCTTTCCAAGATCACCCTTTGTAGGAAAAAGCACTTTGAACTCAAAGCTATTGTGCCGTTTTACTTCCCAAGCAAAAGTGTCAGAAACCAAAACCCACAAAAAAGCGACAACATCTTCTTCTGACAAATCTTTACCCGAAGTGGAGATCAGAGCCATTCTCGATTCTCTCTTTGTCGACTAAATTGGTGCATGTGGAATAAGGAAACCGGCTAGTGCATCTGTCGCTTGACCGACCAACTGGGCTACTAGTTTCGGCTGCTTAAGAATCGGGCATCGACTCATGGCATGATCAGAGCTTCTACAAATTTCACAAAATACCATCGCAGTGCACTCAAACATCAAGTGACCCTTTACACCACATCTTCTGCAATCCTTAGTGGTGCATGTCTTCTGTGAAGCACCTACAGCCCCCATGCTCGATGTTTGTACCACTAAATTTTCAACCTGCACATCAGTTGGTCCACCTGCTGAAGAAGAACCCTTTAGAATTTGAGATCCAGCATTAACACCTTGATATACTTTTCATCTCAATGAAACTTCTACGGCTTTTGTGTTGGCTTCTTGTTTGGGCGGATCATCATTGGCTTCTTTTCATGTGCGTTTCTTAAGTGATCACCATTTTTGTTTTGTTGAGACTTGCGGTCTCAGACAGTGTGGAGGAGGTAGAGGCCTCCGCCCGCCAAGCGCTGCCCTCAAGCGGAGGCTCAGAAAACAGGCACGACAAGTGGGCGTGTAGGGAAATGGCACATAAAACTAGGGTTTCATTAATTCATTCTCCAACCACCGGTACTGTTACAAGTGTTCCCTATTTATAGGGCTCAACTATCACTTTTACAGAGTTTACAATAGTACCCTTCAATTGCTACAGTGCATTCTCAGAATATTCCACTACTCGCCTTTCCTCTCGGGGGTAATCTTGTCATGCCACCCTCAGGTACTGGGCCTGCGCGATCAGCCGGCCCATCAGGCCTCAGGATTCGGCGATGGGCCTTTGGACCTCCGCCGTCGATCTCCGCCCCATTAGGCCTCAGGATTCAGCGACGGGCCTTTGGACCTCCACCGTCGGTCTCTGCCCCATCGGGCCTCAGGATTCGGCGAAGGGCCTTTAGGCCTCCGCCATTGATCTCCGCCCCTAGGACGCCGAGGCCGTAGACCCCCAACGCCCAGTATTGTCGTCCTCCTGCTTGGGTCTCTGCCCCTACGAGCGAAGGCTGAACCGGCGCGCCCGCGCCGTCCACGAGCGCCTTCCTTTGGTTACCTGCACACACACGTAGGTAACGTTGGCACTTGATTAGCCTTGCAGCGGGGCGGCCTCCGCCCCCTCCGCCCGGAGACACCTACAAGCTAACCGGGTGTAACACCCGGTTTTAAGAAGAAAACCAGGAAGTCAAATCTCACATATAGCTACAAATAAAGGTAATATCATTAGACAATGCTTAAATATATAACGTATTAGAATAAAGATTATAACCTCAGAGTGTAGATAGCGTAAAGATAACTCCAATCTTCAGGCGAAGACTCCAAATCCATAGGGACAACTGACTGGTTGATCACTAGCCTAATTTCTCCAAACTAGCAATCTGGTACCCATCCAGGATTTTTATCCAAATAATTGAAAATAAAGCAAGCATAAGTACATGTCGTACTCAACAAATACAACATGGGGTTCATGAGGCTCAAAAGGCTGACACTGGTTTAACTGCGATTAGCTTTTAATGAGTCATTATTTTAGCATAGGAGTAGCAACAAGTTTATCTCAAGCCCATAAACACATAATCAGGTAAACATGAATAATGAAAAGCATAAACAATTAACCATTATTGAGCATCTTCATCATCAATATCATCTGTGTTCATCATCTATTCCATAAATGTTCCAAGGCCGCTCGTGACCGTGAGCACGGCTGATATACCAGTTTACACTCTGCAGAGGTTATACACTTTCACTGTGAGTCGTGATTTACCCTTTCGCCCGAGGTAGCTAATCTCTTGACCCACTTCCAAGGAAGGTCAGCAGGGTTCACTATGAAGCCTTTCAAAGGTTCGTCTAACAAGTTAGGGCCATTAGATTCACTCGGCAAACAGATATAGAGCCCCCCTTTCCGATGGCACATTGACATGCAGCCTATACTCATAGGGACAGAGGCCACACTATACCTGATTCGGCAAGCCATTCTTACGCCAATAAAGGTAACCACTAACAAGCTAGAAAAGGTCCTCATACTGAGCTAAAGCCAGAGCCATGTAGCCCTCACAGCTGTATTGTAAGTCCCGGATAAATCACTTACAGATAAGTCCTTAGGGAGAGGAATCTAGAGCATCATAAATAGCCCAATGCTCTAGCCCCCTTGTTCCATGTTGCTAAAAAAACATCTTTTAGTGTTTATTGCATATACCATTAGTCAAGTTACAAGATCATGGTTGTAGTTGAGCACTAGCAAAGCTACCCAATGCAATAACCCAAAGGTATCAAGGCACAAGTACAAAAGACTAGGATATCCTTAGTGGTAGTCAAAGTAGACACATGCAATATGAATTAAGTAATTAAAGGTGAATAGGTAACAAGGATGGTCCCATGCTATACTTGCCTTAAAATACCGATCCTTCGGTAAGCTTTAATCTTCAACGTTCTTTTTCTTCTTCTTGATCACCACGTATATCTCACCGACTGGACAAAATCATAAAGCACCACACAGGCATCCATACAATCATACATGAAGCAAACAATAGATCTATATTAGAACAGTACACCAAACATAAAATCAAGATGAAAAGTTTGTACAACGAATCTACGTCTCACTACGAACACACAGACGCGAAAAGCACGCTAATCGGAGCTACGGTTGAAAAGATACAACTACCGAAAGATTTACTTTATACGCGGAAAAGAAAACTATAGGATTCATTTATTTAACTATATAAAGTCTTATATAAATTGGATTAAATCAAATTTTGATTTGAATTATAAAACTAAAGTAAAACAAATCACATTTTATTTACAAAACCCAGTAGCATAATTGTTATTTAAGATATGATCTAAACCATGAAATTCTAGAAATAGTGGCATGGTAACCACTGTTACTAACGCGTAGATCTCGTTGCAATGAATCTAGCACAACTTGAATGGACTAAAACGGATCTAAGACGCAGAAGATATGATTTAAATAAGATTTCTTTTAGTCAAATAATAGATTAAATCTAATCACGAATTTTAAAAGTTAAAAACATATGGAACAGTAGTATGAGCATGTAGATTATGAAATTACGAACCTAACGCAATTTGAACGAATCAAATCGGAGTTAAAACGGAGAAGTTATGGCTAAAACAAAATCAGTGACAATTCTGTAAATAGCTGAAAACGTACTTTTGAAGTGAACCGACTAAAATACGCTTTTAAAAGAAGAAGACGGATTCAATCTAATACGTAATACGTAATGGATCGCGGGTTCAATAACAGAAAAACTCAGGGGCTCTTTTATAAATCTAACAGCGAAGGGGTACCTTCCTATTTGGGACGTCGGATTAGATTTGGACGCCCGAGATTTAATCTGTCGGAAGGGAGAGAGTGAACCAGCCGGAACAGTGCCGACGGCAGGGTCTGTGGCGGCGGCGCCATTGCCGGCCAAAGGAAGCTTGCGGTACTCGGCCTCCAGCGCATGATTTGACGAAAGAAAAATACAGGAGGGTGGAGGAGGGAGTGGGGAACTCACCCAAACCGGAATAGGCGGGCAGGAAGCAACGACGGCGGCGCGGCGCTCGGGGGACGACGGTTGCTGCGACGGCGCTAGAGTGAGGTGCTGCTGCAGCTTGCTGGGGCGAAAAGAAAACATGCAACAGATGAGGAGGGGAGGCGGCGTGGGCGGCTATTTATGGGGTGACATCTTGGGAGGCACGGCACAGAGGTCGTGGCGGAGCCGGACTCGGCGTTGATGCGGAGGAGGACTCCGGCTGGAATACGACGCGAGGGAGAAGACGCCTGACAGGCGGGCCAGCACTGTCAGCGGGCGGAGAGGAAGAGGGGCGCGGGTGGACGTCTGGCTGGCCAGCGGAGATGGACCGCTGCGGCAATGTTGGGCCGTTGCGGGATGGGAGACACGGGCGCGAGTGGGCCGGCACAGAGGACAGGCCACAGGCGCAGGAGAGAATGAGCCGGCGCTGGCTTCGGCCCGAGCGGAGGAAAACCAAATGGCCAGCTGGGCCGACAGAGAAACAAGGCCACGCGAGAGAACAGAGAGGGGGAGATGGCGGCCGCTGGCTGCTGGGCTGCGCGGGACAGCGGTGGTGGGGCTTCGGTCGGGGCGGCCCAGAAGCAGGGAAGGAGGGAGAGCGGGAAGAAAAAGAGAAGGCCTACGGGCCTGGAAGGAGAGGGGGAGTTTTCCCAATTTCCATTTTTTTTTCTATTTTATTTTCAAAACCAATTTCGAATGTAAGCCAACTCAAGTTCAAATAGAGTTTTGAATATACTTTTCAATTCAAATAAAAAAATGAGGAAATTTTAGTAAATCTTCTCAAAAATTATTTTTTACAACTTTTTAAACTCTTTTATTTTAAAATTTTATTTTCTATTCTTTTCTTTTATGTCATAGTAAATTTTAATTTCATTTGCAAAAGCAAATTTAAACCCTTTAAAATTTTCAATCAAAGCCACTCAACCAATTACATCAAATGCAAGGGCATGTATGCACAAATATGTTGCTAAACCTTATGATAAATTTTATTTAATGAAAAATTTTATCTCCCTATGTTTTAATGAACACAAAATTCCAAATTTACTCATTTTAGCTCTATTTCCAAAAGAGGCAAATTTTAGGGTGTTACACCGGGCGGAGGCTGCGCCAGGGTCACCGGCAGCGTCCTGCAAGCAGTCTGAGAAACCGTCATCTTTCTGGGTCTGGAGGCGTGGTAGCTGGGCCTTCACTTAGGTAGTTGGTCGGAGACGTCTTTGCGAACTACTGGCCGCGTAGGTCTCCGCCACTCTCGGAGGCCGTGTTACAACATGTTTCTCGGTTGCCAACAAGCAAGTGGGTTTTCATGTTTACAATCTTCATTGTTTCATTGGCCGCCACTTTGATGCTTCGTTCATATCTGGAATAATGGATTTGCACAATGGCAACATGAAAAATGACTCTGGGAGGAAGAACAGGAAAGGGAATGGACCAAGGTACTCTCCAAAAAAGCAGAAAAGAAGCTGTCCTTCCCAAAAAAAAGGGCCAAATTGCTGCTCCGATTGTTCAGAACTCACCTGCAGTCAAATTCAAACCACAACTGCCTCCTCCATTGATTTTGTTTTGTCAGTTTTTTTGTTCAGTTACCTGCTATGCAGTCTTGCGACAATCTAATTTTTGGATACTCAGTGTTCTCCAATGGGTTCTGTGATCCCGGTCAAAACAGTTTTTGATTGGATCAATTCAAGTATGAATTTACGGCAATTTTCTTGTTCAAAAGGGGCAAATTCAATTATTCATCCTTCTGAGTTTCCAGATGGAAAGCTGTCAGATTTCAAAGGTGCTCTTCAGAGGCCAAATTTCTCGAGTTTAGTTTCTAGGCCGCCAACAGATTTCTCGCCTTGCCTTAACTACCATGGGATAGGACACTGTCACTCTTTGTTCGCAACAAATTCAGTGTAAGAAATGTTAAAACTATGGACAGAAGGCCCGTTGGTGTTTAACCAGGTCCAGCACAAGAGTGTTTTGGAGGCCTAAAGGGTTGATTTGAATGCAATCCCAAAGAAAGGAAACCTATCTCTCTTTTGATCCTGATATGCTCGTTTAACTGGCCATGCTGAGTCTCTGACTTCCCCGGTGCAAGCAGAAAACCCCAATATCTGCCAGGTTCCAATACAATTTCCTCCGTCTTAGCTAGAATCCATTGCTCGAATGGCCAACTTCACAGCGAACCCAGAGCCTTACGTGCCACCCAGGTTTGAGGTTGACGCGTGGTCATCGCCAGGAACCCACCTCGCCGTCAATATGAGTGTGCTATCGCTACCTATATCCTTTGCCGCAACAACACCAGCTGATGCAATGGATATTGTTGTGGATTACTTCGAGGGAGTGTGTCATATGTCTAAATAGTATCTGCTTGTCTGTCTCCGCTGGGTCATTGTTTGTTGCAATTCAGATCGGTGATTAGTAGGCAGTCAATGGTGAATCTTAGCCCTTTTTTGTTGTCAAATGGTAGAGAAGTTATGCTTGTGGGTCATGATCGTGCCAACAACCTTAGATTGTGCCCTTCTACAAGAACCTGTTGGGTGATGTTCCTTGCTTTCCCGCAGGATTTTCAAACAAAAGAGTTCATTGCATAGGCAGTAGGTCACTTTGGGGCAGTTCTCACATGGACAAACAAAAGTCAGTGCAAATATATTTGTATGCATTTCCTATATAAATGTACATTAATTTTCACTGGCCTTTTCGCACTGATGGTTCACAAAACCACCGGTGGAAATCCAAAAAGTGCCGTCAGTACAAATGTTTTCTGTGTTAGTGTAAGTGGCTTGATCTAATGATCTCCTGTGATATGATGTATATATATGTGAGATATAATTACTGCCTGTAATGGTATTGCTTGTGATGCATATATATAGTGAACTGGCATTGATGGAGGTTGAACTACCTGTAAATTGATTGTTATAAATAATGGCGCTTTTGATACTGCTTGATTAGAAATGTGAATAAAGAATTCGCGTCTCTGATCAAGCGGCTTTATTCATTGAGCGGTCATCACAAATAGGGATCTAAAAAAGCTATATCTGAAATAGAGAAATGCCCACAGATGGACCTTGAAGCGGTCAGTATATGAACTAAACAAAACACAAAAGAGGCCGCTATAAATCCCTGAGCGTGATATAATTTTGGTCGTCAAAGATTGGCCTTAACTCTACCACACAGTCAGGTGAAACAAATGTCTAAGTGTTGGAGTCTGTGATGGACTGTGACATCATAAGCTGATTAGTGCACTGTCTGTGATGTATATTATCAGAGACAGTTGCTTAAGTGTCTTTAAGACGGGTTATAGCCCATCTGTGATGAAATTTAGGCATAGTGTGAGGTCCTTGAATATGTACAGTAAGACCTTGTTTGATTTGGTGGGAAATGGAGGGCGAGATTGAATACAATCGAAAATGATTGAAGGAGATTAAATCCTCTACAAGTCAAAATCTATCATCCCCTCTATTCATCTTGGAGAGGGAATTAACTGAAGGATCCCTAAAGGTGTCAAGAAAATCAAAATTTTTTTATGCACTGATATGGTTCCAAAATGCCAATCATTTAGAGGCAGCGGAGTACATGTGATTTTGCTTGCTAACCAGTGCAATGGGATTGTATTCTACGCAATAGGGATTCCATTATATTACGCACTCTGCGTGATGCAATGAGATTTTGTGCATGCTACTATCACGGGTTCCTTCTGTTTAGGGTTGCTGTTCTTTCATTTTTCGTTTTGAAATGAGATGCTTAGTTCTGATTTATTTGCTGAAATCATGAGCAATCGAAGATTCAAACACTAAAATAACTAAATGCGCCACGCGTGCAAACTAGGAAATTAGTAACGTGCATGCATTGCACAGTCCCCAACTTGCACGAAATGAAGAAAATAAGCAAAAACGTGGCATGCAGAGTTTTCCAGCTTGCACGAAATGAAGAAAATAAGCAAACGTGGCATTGCACAGTTCCAACTTGCACGAAATGAAGAAAATAAGCAAACGTGGCATGCAGAGTTCCAGCTTGCACGAAGGGGAATCCCGGGTCAACGTCGAGAAGTACAAAGTTTGATTCCAACTCAGCATGAAATAAACAAAACCCAGTAGGGCGGCCAGTACCGGGCCAAATTAATACTGACTTGCTTTAGTCAAAACCTTAGTGTACGCAACAGAGACTTCTCCCGCGCCCTATATAAGCTGCTAGGGGCCACCCATTTACATGCAAGACAAACTGACTAGCTTCAAAACCTTAGTTTTTAGCTAGCCTGGAAGAAACCCGTTCTAGTTCTAGTCGCAGTACTAGGGATGGAAGGAGGTTTGCTGGCCAATCGATCATACGCAGTTCTATGTTGTGTTACGGTGGTGATTGGATGGTTACTTCACTGGGCTTACAGATGGGTGTGTCCACCATGCAAGGGGAGGCTCCCTCCTGGCTCCATGGGCTTCCCCATTATTGGCGAGACCCTCCAATACATGAAAGTTAGCCCTTCTATCGACATCCCCAGCTTCTTCCGCCAACGACTGAAGAGGTGAACTGAGGAACTCAGACTTTTTTAGTTTCATTCACTCCGCCTGCAGGCCTTATTACACGACTGCACAAACGATTTTTAAAGTCACCTCCCTTTATTTTAGGATGATTCATATAGTAAACCGTCTCTACAAATGTCTTGCTGCGCTGTATAACTACTGATCTACCCTTAGAAATAGATTTTCAGCAGCGGTTGACTTAACTGCCCTAAAAATATACCCATGGAAATAACCATCCTAGAAATTACATTTTTCTAAGGTGATTTATTATGCCAACTTTCCCTGAAAATTGGTTGGTCAACAACCTATGAAAATAGCAGCTGGGCAAATAAATTCATACATTTTTCAAAAAAATTAGGATGAAGACAATATTGTATCAAAACTGTATAGCTCGATAGGATCTGAAACTTTGTAGTTGATGACTTCTTTACTTTAGATCATCTAGAGGTCTGAGTATCCATTATAATATTTTAGAGTTTGAAATTCAAATTTTCAGACACCTTGATGAAAACTCTCCAACACTAACTTTTAGTACTTTATGAGATCTAAAATTTGTAGTTGAAACTTTTTTTATTTGAGGTTGTTTAGGTCCTAAAATTTTAAATACAAGATTCATAACAATTAATAAAAAAAGATAGCATCTTGTTTATGACCCAAGTGACTGTATGGTGTGGTAGCATGGGGCTTGCATGAGCCAAGAGGTCATTGTTTCAAATGTGGAATTAGCTTGAAAAAAAGCAAGACTTGCGACGAGCGAGTCACCGTGCGGTGGCTGCTCGCTCGGGCAAAGTAAAATTAGGCTTAATTTAAAATTTTGTGATATTTAAAAGTATTTCCAGGGACAGTTCTAAAACAATCTATACAGTGGCGGAGGACAAATAGAAATCAAGGTGTGGCACAGTAGAATCATCTGAGCTTTCTGCCTTGATTAATTGGATAGCCATTGAGAGATGACATGTGAACCAACCAGGATAATGAAGAGCATGGCAGATTTGAGGTAGGGAGGCTGCCACACCTAGCCCTACCGAGAGCTCCGCCACTGAATCTATATATATGTAAATATCTCGTTTTTATAAGCAATATCGTAGCAATGGTATTTAAACTGTCCTTGAAAATCGATTTTGACCGTATGAAAAAATAGTTTAGGGCTTTGCGCTGTAGTGTTACTGTTTGTACTTACGTACTCACACTAATTAGGCTCATCTAACGAGCTAATGTTAGTTTTGCAAAAAAAAAATAGTTTTGCAAAAAAAAAAAAGAGTGAAAAAATATTGTTTGTTGCTGCCGTTGCTACAAATATATATACAGGTACGGCCCCATGTTCAAGACCTGCCTGGCGGGGCAGCCTATCGTGGTTTCCCTTGATCCAGAGTTGAACCGGTTCATCTTCCAGCAAGAGGGCAAGTTGTTCAGAATTTGGTACCCGCAGACAGCAAACACCATATTCGGCAAGAAGAGCATCACCATATTCACAGGTCCCGTCCACAAGTTCATCCGCAGTTTTGCGTCCAAGCTTTTTGGCCCTGAAAACCTCAAGGAATCGCTCATCCAAGAGCTAGAGGATGCCATGAAGCAGCACTTCGCAGCGTGGGCAGCCAAGCCTAGCGTTGAGGTGAACAATGCCATCGCAGATGTAAGTGCATATGTCATTGTCCAAGTATAATCGATGGTCTGTAATGTAACAACTCGACAATGATGTTTAATTTGATACCATGGTTTGAACACATACAACACAGTTGATATTTGTTCTTGTGGCCAAGAAGATCATCGGCATCGCTCCGGAGGAGTCAAAAGAGTTGAGGAAGTATTACGATGACTTCTTCAATGGGGTGCTATGTTTCCCCATATACTTTCCTGGGACAACATTTTACAAGTGCATGAAGGTACACTACATATATCTGAACTTTGTTTAGTAGTCAGAGTGTGTAATAGAAATTCTGAAACAGAAATCAAGATGACTTTTGGTCACAGGGGAAGAGAAATGTGGAAGAAAAATTGACTCAACTCCTGAAACATAGGCTAAGTACACCTGAGAAGAAACACGGCGACCTTCTTGACCTCCTTGTTGAAGAACTACGAAGTGAAAAGCCACTGATAGATGAGGTTTTTGCTATAGACGCACTATCTGGTCTCTTGTTTGGCAGCTTTGTAACGATATCAGGAACCCTCACCGTGGGTCTTAAGTTGCTCAAAGACAACCCCGAAGTTGTCAAAACTCTCAAGGTGGTAATTTTTTCTGTGTCATTAAAATATGTCTATCATCTCATCTACAAGATAATATGGATACAGAATCATATATTCTAGTATAAAGTTGTTGAACTTCTCCCTTTTTCCAGGAGGAGCACGAAGCAATACTGAAGAAACGAGAAGACATGAATTCTGGGTTCACATGGCAGGAGTACAAGTCCATGACATTCACTTCTCAGGTGACTGAACTCCCAAAACGTACACTACGCGTTGCATGCTTTTCAGCAGTTGTCCTTTGACATGATTATTGTGTTTGTTGCTCCTGAAGGTTATGAATGAGATTACACGGATCAGTAATATTGCACCTGGAATTTTCAGGAAAACTCTGACAGATGTGCAAGTGAATGGTACATTTTGTCCACTAATAACTAACTATATATATGATGAGAACACATAGTTACATGGATCGGTCATATGATGATAAGTCATTAATCATGCAGGCTATACAATCCCTGCCGGGTGGCTAGTTATGATTAGCCCCATGGTGGGTCATCTAAACCCAACGCTGTTTGAGGATCCACTCAAATTCAATCCATGGAGGTGGACGGTTAGTAGTAGCAAAACTCAGAATTATTTTGCTTGCAAGCTTGAAGCTTTAACATTATATGATTGGTCAAAATAAATCTTTGGTTTTTATTACGCTTGTTGCATATAGATACTATGACACATTGCGCTCTGTCTCGGCAGACACAGGACAAGGAAAAACAAAGCATTCAGCAGAGGAATTTGATGCCATTTGGAGGAGGCACAAGGCTTTGTCTTGGGGCAGAGTTTGCCAAGCTTTTCATTTCACTTTTCCTCCACGTTTTAGTGCCAAACTACAGGTAATGTATTATTTGTTGTGTGTGTATGCGGATATGGTGACATGAGTCGACCCAAGCTATTCATGCAGCCCGCTGATGATATGGAATTTGGTTGTTTGCAGATGGATTGAGATAAAAGGAGGAGAAGTATCACGCGTTGGGGAGATGGTGGTTCCTCACGGCTATCATATCCAACTTGTTCGTAGGACCTAATAATGCAATAATTTATCTATAATTTCCGCTGTGCATTCGAACTTTGATCCATCCAATAACTAGTGTAACAAGAGAGTGTGAGCTTAACACTTTCTTGCCGTATATCGTGTTCGAGAACATATTGTATGCTTTTTTTCCCTAAATTTGTGTGTATGTCTAAATAAAGGGGGCCAGCTAATGCACGGCTGCCCGTGCTATTATCATGCCAGACACTCCATTTCCAGAAAGCATATATATCTTCACCGGTTAGTTAGCAAATCTTTCCTATTTTAATAAATTTGCTTTTCTTCACCCATCGCGTTGTGTCATGTCGATTTCTTCGCTTCCCGACAGGCCTTGCCACCAGATTTGACACAAGCCAACACGTCTGACCGGACTCATTATTCCTTCACTTTTACAACAAATTTGATTGTTCACCCAATCAATCTAGAATCAAATACAAACTTAACTATCACCTATCAAGCATCATCCAGCACATTTTGATTTGGAGGTGTTTTATTTGAGGCAACAAACACAATACCATCAGGCATCTTAAATAAAACACACAAAGTAACAGATATTATCATGCATCTTAGAACACAACGACATGCAAACACTGCAAGAAACGTGTGGTTTTTTGACATTCTATTTGTGTCAAAATATATAGAATTAATGTCACAACTTAAGAATTGTGACCTCCAGTTGACGAAAATCCAAACATCAAAAAACCATCCTTACAAATTGATTACATGGCGTCTGTATATTTTACATCACAAGTTTTTGACAATGGTTTTTAAGTCACAAAGGCTTATGACATTCATTTTTTTGTCACGAGCTTTTGTGCCATGCCACGTGGATGTTGACGTGGCGTTGAGTTGGCAGCTATTATAGACGTCATAAAGTCGAAATATGGCCTGTTGTAGCCCACGTAGCAAGCAGGCTTGTAGTGGACTAAGCCCATTGTTTAGGCCCATGAAGATTAATATTTCTGTGGGCCATTTATTTTTGCACGAGGAGTTAGCGACAACAGCGTCCAGTGCAAGGCAGTGAACCCCTTCACTTCCTTTCTTCATCCCTTGTGCAAATGTGTTAACTCCACAATATTTCCAACATGTGTGTACATGAGTTAGCATTTCACAAATAGATTTTCAAGGAATGTTAGCACTCACTAGGTCCTAATGCAGATGCTTGGAGTCAATTCACATAGTGGCATTAGATAACTGTATTAACCATGAGACGATCTCTCTTAATAGTACGGCTATCTATCCTAAACCTAATCACGCACTCTATTGCATCTTTATTGGTAAAACAAAATCCCTATCAATACCTTTGGCCGGCTAGGCCGCATTAGCGTGAAGGGCCAGGAGGGGGACGAGCTGGGCTCGAGGAGTGGCTAAAAAAAGCTAGGCTCGAGGAAGGGAAGAGCCTGGGCCAGAGGTGGTCGACGGGCCAGAAGGGAAGGGCGTTGGGCTGGCCAGGGCCGTGCTGGGTTTGCAGAAAGGAGAGAGGAGGTGGTTTAGGCCCAAGAGAAAGAGAGGAGGTCTTCTAATTTCTGCACAAGAGAAGAAATGTTTCAGGAGGGGCTCGAGAGAGGCATTTTTTTAATTCCATTTTGGCTTAATTTTTTGCTTCTTTCTTTTATAAAAAAACAGAACTACATGTTTCAGTTTTATTTGTATGGGTGTATGGCCGCAGTCGGTTTTTGGCGCTTGTGCTCGAGAGCCTAAGTCAATTTGCTTCTAACGTGGAGGCTTTATTGGGGCCTCTAATTAGTAATTGTAAGATGAGGCCATCCAAAGGAAGCAAAAGAAATTCATTGCTGATCTGGGTATGGGAGGGAGCAAAATGAGAAGTTAGGTTTTCCTTGTGTTATGTAGTCTATGATAGAAAGTGCGTCGAGATGGATTGTGGGCTCTGGTTGCGGGTTTTTTCTGTGTTAACAGAGATGCCTCTGAAAATAGGCTGTGTTTTTAGAGGCAGACCTCTTAAGAGCCTCATCTCTGTTAATACGATTTTGAGAGGTGAAATGTCTCCGAAGATAGTATTATTGTCTTTGAAAATCAGTAGATATTTTTGGAGACCATTCCACTCTTTGTCCACTTCTAATAATCACATCTAAAATCCTTTTTATTGTAGCGGGCCACACGTCGCTCGTACAGCACTGGTGGCCACTCCGCAGACACGGTTGGAGGGTGGTCTCGCAAGATTTAGAGACCCCAAGGAGTAATATTCTTGGTGGGGCATGCATACTTATAGAAAAGTAACATGGCGTGACATGCACTGTTCCAACTTGCACAAAATGGAATCTAGGGTCAAGGACTCAACGTCCAGAAGTACAGAGTTTGGTTCCAACTCATCGTGAAAAAAAAAACACTATATATAGGGAGCATCAAACTAGGGAAAGGATTTTTTTTATTTTCTTATTGTTTGGAAATCCTGATCATGCGGCCGGAGGCAGCAGCAGTAACATGTGCTTATGATTTCTTCGATGTGATTTTGCTTTCTAATGATCGATGCAATGGGAATGTACGTGTTGCTTCAGAATTATAATATTGCTGACTCCGCGATGCGATGGAATTGTACATGTTACTGCCACCAGGCCGGAATCCTTCTGTTTAGTTTTTTTTTCTATTAAAAAGAGATATGAGCTTTAGTTCTGATTTTCTTAACAGCAAGTGCAATCGGAGAGAGCGAACACTGCACTAAATCTTATTCTAAATCCTAAAGATAATAATGCGCTACGCGCCGTGCATGCAAACTAGAAAATTTTACCAACGTCACATGCACAGTTCTGACTCGTATGAAATATAATGTACTAGAATATTAACAGCGTGATACGCACAGTTCCATCTTGCACGAAATGAAACCCAGGGTCAACGTCCAGAACTAAAAAAGTTTGGTTCCAACTCATCGTGAAATTACACAAAACCGAGCACCTACCAACGGCGTGTACAATTACTATTATTTGGCCATTGGTAACTCATCCAAACAACTAATTGTACACTCTTCACCAGGGAGCTACAACAGCGTAGCGGCGTAGGATGGCGCAGGGTCCCAGATGGCTACGAGCGGGACACTGCTAGCAACTGGAGGTAGAAACTTTCCATCCAAAAACCATTTCACAGGAGTGAAAAAAAATCAATGATATTATTGTGCACAAAAAATTACAAATGGAAGCCATCTACAGATGTAAAACATCATAAAGCAGCAAAACAGCCCCTCACTACTAAAAAACGTTTGTAGCAACGGGACAATTTTTTTTTGTAGGGGCGGCTGGTGATGGAGCCGCGCCTACAGTGGACGCGCTCGGGACCCATGAGACCAGCCGCCCCTACACATGGCACAGCAGAGGTGGCTGGTGATACGAGCCGCCCCTACAAATAGGTCGATTTGTAGGGGCGGCTGGTATTACCAGCCGCCTTTGCTGTGTCTATTTGTAGGGGCGGCTGAATAAACAGCCGCCGCTACAAATGTCCGTTGTATATATAGCGGCCACCTTCAGGAAAATTCTCTCTCCTCCTCTCTTAGTCTCTCTCCTCTTCGCTCCCTCTCTCCCTCGACGCAGACAGGGCGGCGGCGGCTGTGGCCGCCTTTCTCAACCTCCTCCTCCCCCCATCGCGTCATTCTGTGTCGACCAGTCCCTCGCCGCTGGCTCATGCCTCACCGGTGGCCGCCGGTGTGCCTCCCACCCACGAAGCACGGGGTTAATATCTCCCCCTCCCGTCTTTAGGTCTCCTTCGCCCCCGATCCCCAATTCCTCCTCCTCCGGATTTCGCATTCAGCAAACAGCGTAGGTGAGCCTCCCCCCCCCCCCCCGATCCACCCTTCCCTCCCCCTCTCCCTCCCTGTCCTCGACGGATCCAGATCTGAGCCCCCTCACGCTCTCAGATCTCTCTGCCCCCGATCTCCTCCTCTCCGGGGGGCCAGCGAGCGCGTGATCTGCCTGACCGACCCGCGCGGTCGGGGCTGGATCGGGTCGGTTCAGATCTGTGGCGCCATCCGCCTGGACGCGCTGGGGTGTCTCGCGATCCATTGTGTGGCTAGGGTTTGTGGGGAGAGATCTGAGCGGGGAATGAATGAATGAATGAACGGGGTGATGATTGTGCAGGTGGTGAAGGAAGGGGGGCTGTCGCGGAGGGAAAGATGGGGCTCACATTCAGGAAGCTCTTCAACCAGCTCTTCGCCAAGAAGGAGATGTGGATCCTCATGGTCGGCCTCGACGCCGCCGGTAAAACCACCATCCTCTACAAGCTCAAGCTTGGCGAGATCGTCACCACCATCCCCACCATCAGTGAGCCCCACTCATGTGCCCTTCATACGTTGTTGGGTCGTGTTTGATTCCTACGTTGGTGGATATGTTCGATTCGGTTGTGAAAGAATGCTCTATTAATATTTCTCTTTTCACAATGGATCGATGCGTAAATGATAGATCTGTAGGATGCACAATCTATCCAGACTTGAGTGCTCTAATTGGTTGGGGTTAGACGATACCTGCCCTGATACTCGAATTATGATACTCGTCATTGTATTATGATTTCTAATCTATGGGCTTACTTTTTGGACGTTATATGATTTATTCTTGGGTTGGTTCCAGGGTTCAAAAGAACTCGGTTTGACTGTTTTAGATGAAGAGGACAATGAGACGCTACTTATGCACAACATCACATCTGACGATATTTACAGAAAACAAGAAGGTGAACTAACACAGTATCATTCTATTTTTGAGCTAATTTATATCTTTTCGAAACTTTCTAATCCATTTTCTTTGTTAGAAACAATAATTTCATGGAGAGATCGTGAAACAGCGACAGACTTAGCGCTAATCAGCTGCGACTGTTTATTCATACCACACATATTTGCATGCTCTTCTCATCTTAACCATGTCCTGCAGCTCTGGTGTTATTATGTGAATGAAAAGGCTTCAGTTCACTATTTTTGCTTGGTGTTTTTATGTGAATGAAAAGGCTTGCACTATTTGAATATAAATGTGTCCTATGTTAGTAGAGTTCAGTAACCATTTGCTACTCTATTTTGTACTTACTGTTAGCTTGATAACTAAAACAATTCCTTCAATTGTTCTCAAACATTAACAACAATTTTTGACTCATGATGACCTTATATAGAATTCCAAAAATTCTGATTAATGTATCAAAGTCTTATTCAATGTACTATGCTGAAGAGCATTGTATTATTATCTGGTAATATTTTTTGAATGCAATCAAAGGCGGATCCTTAGGCCATCACTTTCTTAAATTGCCTGAGATGCTTGGTGAATGAAAGAATCATTCTTGAGAAGTATCAGGCCAAAATGAAAAGAAAGTTCCTCTCGGACCCATATAAATTATGGAGAAAAAAAGCAGCCTGTTTCTTCCACCTGTTTAACTATGGTAGTAATTGATTAATAGACATCATCTGTAGTTATGTTTCTTATAAAGGCGTATTCATATCATGTATAGAATAGCAGTGCTATGGTAGAAAGGCATTGCTGATATTGCTAGTCTGATATGTACCTATTTCATAGAAATGACTTTAAGCTTTTGTATACCTTTTGCTTTTTTTTTGGTGGTGGTGGTGGGGGGGGGGGGGGGGGGCAGGTACCGTGATACATTTATCAATAAGGAAATTATCATATATTGTTTTGATGCTTGGGAGCTTAAACGAACTAATTTAAAAATACCGGTGACAATAATCTGCAGACTGTATTGGAGGGTGGCATTACAGATCAGATCCACGTGGCAGAGTTGATAACACAAGATGTAAGCCATCTAAACTTTGCCATGTCATGGTCACATGTACGAAATGTATTCATGTTAGCATTGTGCTAATTGTATTGTAAGATATTACTTTCATCGATCTCTAGCTCCAGTATGCATCCGATCTCTAGTTTAAGCTGAATTATTACTGCTGCTGCCCTTAAATAGATATGTCATGTGTGACCTGCTGAATTACGAATTCCGTTTTTAGTCTGCTTTAGTGCTACATTGACCTGATGTGTGACTGCAACTCTGCAAGTGGAAGGATTATTAGAAGCTTCTGATTTTGTGATGTTCGATTGCTAGATCTGAGCGCCATTGATTTTATTATGCTGTGGTCTTTCACATAAAAATCATAGTCACCATGAAATGTTATTATGATTACTGAAAAGTTTAATAGATGAAATTTGTTGTTTCATTTATCTGGACTAAAATGTCCACCTGAAAGTTATGGAATATTTGTTATAATCTGGTATAAATAAATATGTATTGTCATTGAGTTTCAGTACAATCGCAGAAGAAGATAAGTCATGATAGAGTTGTGCATAAAAAATATATGTTCTGGTTGAATTTGAATTGTTTTTGGCCGAAAAATATACTGTAGGGACGGTTCTAGACTGAACCGCCCCTACAAACAGGTATTATAGGGGCGGCTGGTACTACAGCCGCCCCTACAAATATATTTTGTAGGGGCGGCTGATAACACCAGTCACCTCTACAAATCGATATGTAGGTGCGGTCTAGAAATCGCCCCTATAAATCGGCGATTTGTAGCCACGTTTTAGTAGGGGCGGCTGGCCAAACCGTCCCTACAAATGCCCATGAGCCGCCCCTACAAATGATATCTGTAGTAGTGCATGTTTGCACTTACAATCTCACTTTAAGCTCATGTTAGGTTTGCAAAATTAAATATACCGAAATTAAACCTCGAGTGTAGAACACTTCATCATCATGTAAAGACTTCACTGTTCATATGTGGACATACAGAGACGCTCAGTTTGTTTGTTGCTGCATGCTGGTGCTACATAGGTAGGGTATGGTCCCGTGTTCAAGACCTGCCTAGTGGGGCAGCCTGTCATTATTTCCATTGATCCGGAGTTCGATCCGACAGGTTCATCTTCCAGCAAGAGGGCAAGTTGTTCAGAATTTGGTAATGAGCAACGCGCCAGGCATGCAAACTAAAAAATCAGCAACGCGGCAGCCGACATACATGGTTCTGACTTGAACGATACATAATGTATATGGAAGATTAGCAGCGTGGCATGCACAGTTTCCACTTTCACAAAATCAAATCCTGGGTCAACTCCAGAAGTATATAGTATGGTGACACTACACACCACACCTGTCGCCTATATAAGGTGCTAGAGATCTCCCCTCTAGATGCAAAACATGGAAGCTTGAAGACTTTAAGTCTCCAGAAGAAATCCATTCTAGTCGGACATAGAAATGGAGGCAGGTTTGCTGGTTCTCTGTTGTGTTACGGTTGTGATTGGATGGTTACTTCACTCGGCCTACAAATGGGTGTGTCCCCCATGCAAGGGGAGACTTCCTCCTGGCTCCATGGGCTTCCCCATTATTGGCGAGACCCTCCAATTCATGAAAGCAAGCCAGTCTATCGACATGCCAAGCTACCACCGCCAACGGCTGAAGAGGTATCTATCTAAAAGTTTTATGTCAACATGCAAGACATTCACATCATCTCTAACTAACCATCCACATTATCTTCTATTAATAGGCATGTCATTGCCACTAACTTGCAACCTCTTAATGCAAGCTATCCACGTCATCTCTACTTAATTTCATTCCAAATTCTTCACAATCTCATGCATGTTAGCGTCCCAAGAAATGTACAACCTCAAGAGTCCTCAACTGTATATAAAAGTTAAACACGCTCAGATTGTATCATATATATGCACGTCGTGTAGAAACGCTCATCATTTTGTTTGTTGCTGCCGTTAGGTACGGCCCCGTGTTCAAGACCAGCCTTGTGGGGCATCCTCTCATCGTTTCCCTTGATCCGGAGTTCAACCGGTTCATCTTCCAGCAAGAGGGCAAGTTGTTCAGAATTTGGTACCCGGACGAAGGAATGAGCATAATAGGCAAGAAGAGCATCATCGCATTCACCGGCGCTGCCCACAAGTTCATCCGCAGCTTCACATCCAAGCTCTTTGGCCTTGAAAACCTCAAGGAAGCGCTCATCCAAGAGTTGGAGGACACCATGGAGCAGGGCTTCGCGACGTGGGCCGCCAAGCCTAGCATCGAGGTGAACGATGCCATAGCAGATATAAGTGCAATGGGTGGTGGTGCAAGCCATTGTCCGGGTATTTATAATCGAGGGTTTTTGTAACTCCACAATGGTGTTTTGCTATTGCTACTGTAATTGGGCAGATGATATTTAATCTGATCGCCAAGAAAATGATCGGCATCGGTCCTGAGGAGTCAACAGAGTTGAGACAGAATTTGGAAGCCTTCTTCAAGGGGATCGTCTCCTTCCCTATATACTTTCCTGGGACATCGTTTCACAAGTGTATGAAGGTACTACATATATTTCAACTATGTTCAGTCAGAACTATATTTGCAATACCAGTTGATCCGGAACACTAATATATAAGGAGTTTTTTTCTCACAGGGAAGGAGAAGTGTGCTTAAAAAATTGAGTGATTTGCTGAGAGATAGACTAAGTACACCTGAGAAGAAACACGGTGATCTTCTTGACCTACTTGTTGAAGAACTACAGAGTGAAAAGCCCATGATAGATGAAGCTTTTGGTATCGACGTAATCGCTGGCCTGTTGATTGCCAGCTTTGCGCCAATATCAGGAACCCTCACCCTAGGCCTTAAGTTGCTCAGTGATAACCCTAAAGTTATTGCAATGATCAAGGTTATTTCTTCTACGTTCATTCGAACGTTCACTGTCGTCTCCTCGGAAAAAAATATAAGCACAGAACCGCATATGCTATTTATATACCTGTTGAATGTATATGTACCTTTTCTATAGGAGGAGCATGAAGTAATAGTGAAGAAACGAGAAGACCCAAATTCAGGGTTCACATGGGAGGATTACAGGTCCTTGACATTCACTACACAGGTTACTTGAACTCAAAATGTACAGTAAGAGTGCTATGTGAAGCTCTCCATGATACTTTTCCGCACTTGTCAGCAACTCAGCATTACAAGTTCTACGTGATGGTTTTCAACACTTCTCCTTTAATTAACGTGATTGAGTTTGTTCCCCCCTGAAGGTTATGAATGAGATTAATTGGATGAGTAGCCCCTCACCTGGAATTTTCAGGAAAACTCTCACAGATGTGCAAGTGAATGGTACATTTTTGCATTGTCCACAACTATATGAAAAGCCCCTGTATATTATACACAGCTAGCAGATGTTCAGTGGAAAGTTATTTGTTTGGATTCATATAATGTAGCCCACCGGTGATTTGATAATTCATTTCTTATATACAGGCTACACAATCCCTGCCGGGTGGCTAGTCATGATAAGCCCTATGGCGTCTCATCTGAACCCAACACTGTTCGAAGATCCACTCAAATTCAATCCATGGAGGTGGACGGTTAGTAACAAAAAAAACACTTCATTATTTCGCTCGCAAGTTTGAAGTTTTCACTGTATCAGAAAAAATAAATATTGGTCTCAGTACTAAACTTGGAATCATCCAGCTGAGGAATCTCATGCCATTTGGAGGTGGCATGAGGCTTTGTGTGGGGGCAGAATTTAGCAAGCTTTTTATTTCCCTCTTCCTCCAGGTCTTAGTGCCAAAGTACAGGTACAGAGTTTGTGTGTCTGCGTCGCTCTCTCTCTCTCTCTCTCTAGTCGACTATTTGTGATGCATGCAGCCCGTTGATGTGGAGTTCTGTTGTCTCCAGATGGATTGAGATAAAAGGAGGAGGAGTAACACGTGTTGGAGAGATGATGATTCCTCAGGGTTACCACATCCAACTTGTTCCTACGACCAAATGAGATTATATGTCTACAATTTGACATGGTATTCGAAATTTTATCCTGTAACAAGTGTATAATACAAGACTGAGCTTAACACTACTTTCTTGCCATACATCTATGCCTGCTTTCAGTATAGTTACGTGTACGTTTGGAATTACAAGTCAAATTAATAAAGTCGCTCATATATTTGGATCCTCCCCAAAGTTTGTATGCTCATGGAAAGAAAACAAAGTTATCAGTTGAAACTCCGACACAAGACTACAGAACTTGCAATATATAAGCAAACATTGTGAGACGACCTTATATATTATATTAGCAAACATTCTTATTTTTATTAGACATGTTGTCACAAAATAATTTGTGAGAGTCAAAACCCACATAAGGCCTTGTTTGGATGCATGTGTATTCACTTCAATCCACATGTGTTGAAGTGGATTAGAGTTCGACACATGTGGATTGAGATGAATACATGCACATCCAAACAAGGCCTAAAAGTAAATTTGCACTGCAATAAAAAAAGATTGTGGGAGTACAAAATTGCCATGAAAATGCATTGTTTTCATGAGAGTAGAAAGCAAGCACAAAAACTCTTCTCACCCCCATGAAAATGAGTTTGGATCATGTTTTAAGCCATAATGATTGAGCTTCCAATTTCATATATTTGACCACAATCTATATTGATTTATACAAGCCAAATGTCATTCTAACACATTCATAATTGAGTCGAAATGTTAGCTTATTATAGACGCTGATGTGGCTTAATTTTTTGATTCATCTGTAACTAGGATTTACCCCGTGGGTGTTGAATCAAGTTTGAAAACATGTTCAGGCATGTATGAATGTAAAATAAATTCCAATAAAAGTAATTAGTTAGAAAGAATGGGATAAAAAACATATTGGAAAAAATGAAAAGAAAAAATATCTTACACCTATGTTACAAAATTCCTGCCCGGTGGCTACTTTTTGTTAGCCCTATGACGGTTCATCTAAACCTAACGCTGTTCAAGGATGCACTTAAATTCAATCTTCCTCTTTTTTACCTTAACTTCCTCTTCCTCTCCCTCTTCTCAGTTTCTTCTTGTAACACTTTTTCCTTAATTATTTAATCTTAGTTGGGGCTTTGCCAATTCTATTTGTTAAAAAAATTAATTCATGGAGGTGGTCGATTAGTAAAAAAAACATGACTGGTGGGGTAAGGGACCATATAACCCCGGTAACAAAAAAAAACCCGAACCTTGGCCCATGCCGTTTTATAGGACCAAACTGAACTTGGCCTGGCATACACGGTTACCCAGGCTGGCGCAGCGCACCATAACCTAGGCCGACGATGCACTGTGACTACTAGCCAGTGAGCACAACGAGGGGGCTTCGTTTGGGTGCAATACTAGGGTTCAAACCCTGAATGGTGGGCACAACCACCACCAGCCACACCACTTAGCTATCACGCATTTTGTAGGTGGACAGTTAGTAGCAAAACACTGCATTATTTTGCTTTCAGGTTTGAAGCTTTAATTGGTCAAAACAAAAGGAGTGACTAAAAAATGGATGGAGCTAGGGTGTGGACATAGGAGAGGAGCCGTTCAAACTGACAAAAATCATGAATGGCAAAATGTATGCACGACATGACACTACTACAATAATGATTGTAGGAGACAAAGTTTTATTTTAATAGGCGGTACTCTCATCCTAGCACCTCTATAAATAATTTTAGAAGGCAACAGGTTTTATAGGAGACTGAAAAATATGTCTGCCTCTAAAAATCTATTTTTTTAGAGGTAGGTATCCTACACGGGCTGCCTATGGAATTACCCACCCGGTTCATTAAAAACCCTAACTAATTACCCGAGTCACCTGCTCTCTCTCCTTCACACCTCCGCCACCTCTCCCTCCCACACTTAAGTCTATCCTCTCCCACTGAAAGTCACAGTCTAGTTTTGGTAATTAAGTGTCAAACTTAGGTGGACTAATGTGTTTCATGTGAGATGATAGGTATTTAGACCACACACAACACTAGGTTGAGTAAAACATGATAGCCATGGTGGAGAGATGGCTTGTGCATGTGATGAAAGTGCTCAACTAGTAAGATAAAGGAGCTTGTTAAATACGAGGTATGACATAGTCTCATATGGCTAGGTGGAGAAGATCAAGGCGAGGTTTGGCTATGAAGGACTGAGTTGTGAGAGTGAAGGGCGAGCTAGAGGCTTGGGTGCGGTGGACCGTCGAGGCAGTGAAGCTTGAGTAGAGGGCTTGGTGCCAATGGACCGAGACGACGGTGAAGATCAAGCAAGGCTCTGATCGATGAACCAATAAGGCCATGTGAAACTATGAAGTTGAGAATATCATTCATGGAAGATCAAGCTAAGTGTTAATTTGTGTTGATGATCAAGTGGCTTGGTGGAAGAATGATGGAGGAGCTTCATGCTATGGGGAATGGTCAAGGTATCGTGGTTTGCTACATATATGGATGACCATTGTTCATCATTTGATGAAGATGGAGGTTGGATGCTTGTGTGGCATTATCGACATGGAGATGGAATGGAATGCGCAAAGCAAAGTTATATTTGTAGGGCATTTCATTTCACTGATCAAAAGTTGAGAAGAGCTACGTTTAGAATAAATAAGCGTACTATGTCTTTCTTGTGAGCTAAACGGTTATTTGGTGCCACTATGTGAGATCTAACTCACGTTGTATGTAGATCGAGTGGCGTTGAATGGAGCAAGAAAAAACCTTTAAAAATGCTTATTTGAAAATGCTAACTCAGTGGTAAAGAAGTTGTTGTCACGTTGGGCGATATGAAGCCATTTGAAAAAAAAAGTTTGAGAAACGTGCTCGGCAGCTATTTGAGCACCTACCGGAGAAAGCGGCATGTGCACCGTGCCTTTTAGCCACCAGACAACTCAGGTGCCCCTAGTGGGGAGCACTTGAGAAATCTATGGACAGGGGCTACTTACCCGTTGGAGGCGTGCACGGGGGAGTTGAAAAACAGCTCATTGTTGCCATAGCACGCCAGAGCTCTAGCGAACCCTAGCGCCCGCGGCGGCTGCCTTCTTCCCCTCCCCCCTCTCGCCGAAGCTCCGCCATTGCCATGCTCGCCGGTGATGTCGAGATGCCCCCACCCCGCCATGGCCCGGTCGCCTCCACCGCCGCCAAGGCTCCGAACCGCCCGGCCTCCTTCCCCACCGTCTAGCCGCCCTGCCTCCCCCCGGCCGGCCCCTTCTATGCCCGTCAGAATTGTTGAAGAAAGAGCGGCGCTGGTCACCAGAACCATAGGCGGAGTTGGGGAAGAAGAAGGCTAGGGCACGGTCGGGCGCGGGCGTGTGCATCGCGCGGGCCGCGGAAGCGAACGAGGGCGTTGGGAGCGCGAGTGGGCGAGGAGAGGAGGCAACGCGAGGTGGAAGAGATGGGTCGCAGGCGACTTGTCGCTTAATTGAGTTTGCGCCCAAAAAATGGTTTGTTCTAATTTTTTCTCTTCTCTGCACGCGAAACACCCGAGCTTGGATGTCTCCCCCTCTAGCCATGCGTGCACCCCGCGCGTCGGCCCCGGGCGACCGCCAAGCCACTGTCGTCGCGCCAACGCACGCGCCCCATAGAGCCACCGCGCCGGCCTCGTGCTCCCCACAGAGCCACCGGCCTCAAGGGTGGCTAGGACATTTACTTGAGGCGTGCATGACTCCTGATGTGTTGGTGGTGGACTGTTTTTGTAGATAGTGGTTCCGATGATGTGGGGGTGCTAGCGGAAGTCTTGACAGGGATTGTCGTTCTCGGCAACAGCGACACCTAGGCGTCATTTTTCCTTCTTGAAGGCGACACTCGTCATTTTTCTCCTTGGAGGCATCGCCTCATAGGTCCATCTTCATGCAAAGTCGACCGCAAGTTTAGATGTCGCAGTTGGACGATGATAGGCAAGTTTAGATGTTGTTTTATGCTCCTTAGGTTTGAGGCTGAGTCTAAGAGCTCGTGTACATTTTTGCTATATATATTCCATGTGGATATAGAGGCTGCATTTTATATCATTTATTTAAAAGTTGAAAATCCTGTTGTTCTTTTTTTTAACCTAAATCCTGCAGTTCTTAGTTTCAAATGAAAACGGTAGAAAAAAAATCCAGAATATTCCGCTTCTTGAGTCTCGAGTCTGGGCCCTCTGCTATTGGGCGAGACTGCGCCTGCCACTGACAGGCACACCCGAACATTTTGGGGCCCCGAATTTTCAGCTCAAGTGAAACTGTAGGATCGGCTCATAGACCTGCCTCCGCCTAACGATTGCGCCTCTGCCTAACGATTGGGCCTGAGTGGACCAAACGTGCACCGCTTGGGTGGATGATGAATTAAGCAGAGTTCTGTTTAGTACCACCTTGTCCGCTAAAATGAAAACAGACCAAATGATAAACAATTACGATAATCCTTAACTTGCCACGTGGTAAACGTGGAGAGCAACTAAACTATTGTTCATTAAAGTCTATAGGTTTCGAGGCGTTCACACACTACATCGTGTGTTTGGCTTTTTGCTGCTACCTACGATCATACACAAATAAAAATAAATCTGTTTTTTCTGCTACCTAATTCAGATGTCTATCTATACCTAAATTCCTAACACTAATAAATAGACAGAACTTATTTCATTTTTTATCCACAAATAATAAAAATAAATCTACTTTTTGTGCTACCTAATTCAGATGTCTATCTATACCCAACGTTAAATAGACAAAATTTTATTCATTTTTTATCCACCTCTATTTTTTTTCTGCTACCTAATTCAGATGTCTATCTATACCTAACATTAGAGAGCCAAAAATTTTATCTTAGTTTTTTTATCCACCTTCCTTTAAATGACTATATGATCCTAAATTATAAAACATTTTGGTTTTCTAGATATATTACTTTCGGTACGTATCTAGGTATGATCCTAAAAATTTGTCTAGATGCATAATAAAGGTAATATATCTAGAAAAGCCTATAATTTAGAATAAAGGGAGTGCCCTTCTTCTTTAGTCCATTGGTTTATCATCTATCGCTTAGCTTGGGAGTTGCAAAACTTTATTGGCATTATTTGCACCACTCATGTCCTAGCCTAGCCGTTGATCGAGGGTCCAAATCTATGCCTGTCACAACTTGCCCCATATGTATAGCTAGCTTTGTATATTTTCTAACCTCACAACGTATATATACAACAGTCACCTATTTAAATTGAGTCATTCTTTGGTGAATTTTTTGTACAAGATTAGTCTTTTATTTTAGAAAGCATTTATTATGGTCCTTATAATTTAGGGGCAGTTTGGCAAGAGCTCCACTCCTAGTTTCTTCGGGCGGGTATGTGGATTCCTACCAAACACTTATAATGTAACTGAACTCTAGTGGGGAGCCGGCGAGAATCACTTCTCCATTTGCACTACGAGTTGGGAGCTAAAAAAAACCATGTTCTCCACCAATCCCCACTACTCCCGTTCAATCGCTACTATAATCACTTCAGAATTGATTCTCACCAGCTCCCCATCAGAATCGTTCCATTGCAAAAAGTGAAGCTCAAGACGCAAAGAAAGCTCTACCAAACTGATCCTTAATTAAAAATAAAGTTCATCAAATCTCACTAGTAGAGAAATGACATTTCATCCGCTTCGATTTTGGGCTTTAGTCTCGGTATTTTTTGCGTCTGGGAGTAAAGGAAGAATTAGTCCCGGTTGGAGCTGTCAACAGGGACTAAAGGCCCCTGTCCTGGCACGCTTTCAAAGCAGGCTACCTTTAGTCCCGGTTGGTGTTACCAACCCGGACTAAAGGTCATTCAACCTTTAGTCCCGGTTGGTAATATCAACCGGGACTAAAGGGTGACATTTTAGTCCCGGTTGGTGTCATCAACCCGGATTAAAGGTCTCCCACCCGGGACTAAAGGTACCCCACAGGTCAATTCAAAAGGAGAGTGTCCAGGACCCTGTCACATGTGGTGTACAGCTGAATTGGTAAGGAGTTTATGCGCGAGGAAAGATGTCCTGGGTTCGAATCTCACACATCGCAAGAGAGGTCTCCCTACAATTTCATTTATTTTTCTCTTGAGGATGGACCTTTAATCCCGGTTATGTGACCCGGGACTAAAGGCCAGGACATTTAGTCCCGGATTCGTAGTCCCGGTTTCCATCCTCTAGTCCCGATTATGTGACCTCGGACTAAAGGTCAGGACATTTAGTCCCGGATTCGTAGTCCCGGTTGGGAAACCGAGACTAAAGCCAGTTTCCAACCGGGACTACAACCCATTTCTCTACTAGTGTCTAAGGCCCCGTTTCGGAGAGCTCCACTTATTCTCTAACTCTGCTTCTTGATTCTCCGATGGAGTGATTCTATTGAATTCCTAGAAGAGAGCAGGGTGCAGTGGGGAGCTGTTAGACAATTGATAATATTATATTACTATTGATCTTTCCTAACAAACAAAGTTTTCTACCATCAAATTGTTAATATAGTTTTAATTAGGAACAGAATATTCATGCCTGGTTCTTCATCGAGACAGTGATGGAGATGTGGTAATGACGGGAAGGGGGAAGGTGGATAACTGCTGAACGCATTTCATGCGGGGCCTGTCTTCAGGGCTACAGACAACCATCGGTCTGGGAATTGGGCACCTATTAGAGGAGGTGATGTTCTTAGTAGCCTCAAGTTTTCTTAGGCCCCCTTTGGTGCAGCTCCGGGTGGCTCCAGTTCCTCCTCTCATTTTCCTGTAGCATCACTGTGTTGTATAGTGGAGGAGCCGGAGCTGCAAGGAGCTGTGCCAAACAGCCCCTTAGTTTTGAATGTCTCTTCAAGGATAGAGAATGTTGTCAAGTCGCTCATGAGCCGGCCGCGTTGGGTTTTTCTTTATGCCGAGGGGGAGGAACAGATTATTTATAAGCTTCACCTCCGAGAGTGTGCGTGTAATAGTCGCTAACGATTTGTTAGCAGATGAGTATTGAAGTTGCACCCAATTTTAGAATAGAAAATTGGATTATCTGAGGGTCTAACTAATCAAACTGTAAACTAAAATTTTAAGTAATTTATTGTCTAATTCAATCTAAATAAATATAGCTCTATAGTCCTGACAAGGGGTACCATGTGAAAAATGAAGAAAGATCTCTTGCTATAATCATGGGCGAACTGCCCTGTCGCCGTGCTTGTTACCGGCCAAGACCGCCAGCTTGCCCAAGGTTACAAGTTTGCATGCAAACCCTCTGCATATTTGGGTGGTATAAATACTTTAGTATACAATGTAAATGACAATTATTTTAGTATAACTCGGTTTAAACTATTTAAGTACGTGTTATCTCTATGGCTAATATGCCTAATCATAAAGGTTGAAGGATATTTTAAAACTTATTTTTATGATAACTAGGTAAATACCCGTGCGTTGCAACGAGAACACATATACCACGATAACATATGTATGAGCGTATGTTATACTGATACTGCAATCATGATGTTTGGACATCAATATTACATAAGTCTTCAGAAAAGATAGATAATTAAAATATAACTCCAAAATTGAATGTGAAACTGAAAAATCTCTCAATAGTTCGACCAAAAGAACATGCTTTGCACGGACACCAAGCTACAGCTGGTCACCAATCAAAGATGATCCAGAAGATTTTCAAGTCCAAGATGCGGCGTCTGACTTTGTGCAGCTGAAGCATGCAGATGGTTCAAGCTGTATTTAGAAGTATCCTGCATATAAGTTGTTTGTTAATTTTTAAAGTTAAATTACGTATCGACGTGTGATGCATTACATCTTTCATGGAGTTAGAACCTCTTTATATACGATATTCTTTGTGAATATATCCTTGTCGGTTTCTTCTTCCCCTTCCCTTTCCCTTCCCCTTGTTCACGCCCTTCTCAACAGCCGGCACGGCTAGGATCCCGATGTTCGATCTTGTCGTAGCTCTTGATAGCGCCACATACAATTGGCCGTGCGAGAACACTGGTTTCGACAAGTATACCCCGACGTTAGGGATGGTTTGCCCCTGTGCCTTGTTAACGGTCGTCGGGAAGCTAAGTCAAATAGGGAACTGCTTTCGCTTAAATTAGAAAGGGAACATCTCGTCTTCTGACGGGCGTAAGGGTATGCGAGGTAGAAAAAACCCGCTTTCCAACGTGTTGTCCCAACATAATTTCTGCATCTATGATATTCTTTTGGAACCCCCATATGATAAGCCTAGTACCATTACAAAGTCCGTTCGCAGCTTCAATGTTCCTAAGCAATATGACCCAACAACCAATCTTCAGCTTCAACACATGTGGAGGTAGACCATTGGGTGTCAAAGTGTTAAGAAATTCCTCAGGGTAGTAGTTGTGTGGATCATCCATCGCACACTCAAAGCTATGGTACACCATCTTATCCCCGTGGAAATGACCTATCATCTTCATATTAATCATATGAACCTAGTCGTTTCGCGTAGATAAGATCGCTCGAGAGGTGATATAATCTTTGCTTGACATATTCGCATTGAGGTTAGGGAATATGCAATCAATTAGAGTATCAAAGTCACTATCTTCCTCGGTGTGCGGTATGCATATATCATGAGAAAGATAGATTTCATCATCAATTTTCACCTCCTCATATCCTCCACCGACGCGCAACAAGTATTCTGCAAACCATGGGTCGCTCTTTGCCCTCATGTTGCGCACCAGTTTTAGATGTCGCATGGAATCCCAAAGGTACGACATACGCATCGAGGCACCGACCACATGAGCCCTCGACCCTCTCCGAACAACGGGAAGAACCTATCTGAAATCTTCACCGAACACCACGGTCTTCCCTCCGAACGGCAGTTTTGGTCGGTCCATTATATCACGGAGACTGTTGTCTAGCGCCTCGACAGACTGCCTCTTTGTCATGCTAGCCTCGTCCAAAATAATGAGAGATGATGCTCAAAGCAGCTGGGTAGTACCACTCTGTTTCATGAAGGTGCAAAAGGCCCCATTATCAATGGTGAGGGGAATCTTGAAGCGCGACTGGGCGGTTCTACCACTAGGCATTATTGAGGCTGCGACACCAAATGTAGCTGTTGCCACAACAATCTTTTTCTGACTGCGTATAGTAGCGAGAAGTGCTCTGTACAGATAAGTCTTTCCGGTCCCGCCAGGACCATCCACAAAGAAGAGACCCTGTCCTCGGTATCAACCGAGAACATAATCTCATCGTATGCCAACAAATCTGCTGCTACTGAACAAAGAGACTGAACAAAGAAGACACGGGCTAGAGGATTAACCACTTACATGTTCACCTGTTGCACTACTGGTGCCGTCGTGCTGAATGGAACTGAGGTCCTGCACCCTAGTTGGTCTGTTGTGCTGTTTACCTGAAAATGGAACCAAGTTACAGCTGCAGACAAGTGATCGAGTAGGTGAAATGAAAATTTAGATCGAAGGCACATCATTATTGTTGGAATACTGCTGCAATCTTCAAATATAGGTGAGACCATGGAATATGCTCCATGTGATTGGTGTGGACATGAGTAATGATATTACAATTATCAGACTACACATCAATGCTAGATGGCCCTTGAGGAAGATACGTAGGGGAACACAAAAAGAAACAAAGTGAGAAGGGATTGATTTGCATATGACCTGAACACACAAAGTTATTAAACTTCACCCCAGTGGTTGACTCCTAACATGTTTTTTGTTCTTACATAAAGAGTACCTTATGAGAAGGACACAACTCGCTGCTGGTTAACTCCTAAGAAAAACAGTGAAAGTTTCCAGCTGCAAGGTTAACACATTTCCGTTAAGTTCAAACAGGAGCCCTCTGTTGAGCGGTAAATAGAAATGACCCTCTTGAGAAGCAGTGCAAAGAAACATATGCAATCACTGTCACTCAATTTATCAAGCATATAAGAAAAGGGCTGCTGGAACTATATACCAAGGCCAAAATTATATAATAGCTAAAATATCATTGTTTTAAATGGTTGCACATTGTTGTCTGCGTCAGCACATTGCTTTAAATGGTTGCAAATGCCTTACCAAAGCAGAGCAAGCAGGCCCCATTAACATGACATTAAATTGCAATTATAGCACTTAAACCACATAATGAAAATCAGTATTCAAATCAAGTGAATATGTGTTCAGCTAGGTAACTGTGTATTGTAAACTCTGAATGCATACACATTCTCATGTGCACAAGCGTCAAGATGCCACTATCCCACCAAATCTGATATTTTCATATGAGTAGAGAGGCAAGAGGAACATGTGCATACTGACCCAAATTGGATTTCCTGAGTGTGCAGGTGATCAAGTGTCTTTTGTGCTCCTGTATCTGGTGCAGCTCCTTCAGCTAATATCCACCTGAACACAAACAGCAAAAGAAATCCCATAAAAAAAACAATGATTTGTAGGTGCAGCTCTTTGGGCTAATATATTGTCTGCCCATGAATAGTAATGAACCAATGACTGATAGAATAGACCCTCTCATCCACCACTTACATAAATAGCTTGCAAAAAATATCTAAATGTATGAGCCTACATTGTACGTATTATTTCAATCCAAGGTTATACAATTTAATTAAATCTGATGATAATGGCTTCCAGTTGCTAATCGTACTGAAGAAAAGGTGTATATAAACCAATAGAACAACAATGAAATACAACTAATAGTAATGAGAAGTACAAAGTCAAACTGATATGCAAGTTACAGAAGCAAGTTATAGTTTGCCAAACTTGGTTGTCAAACTGATATGCAAGTTATAGAAGCATATATTTCTGAATGGAGTACATTTTCTTATATAGTTTGCCTACTGGCATTTATCTCCCAGTTCCCACTACCAACAAGCTACTAACAGGAGCATTTGACGAAAAGTGTGCCCCCAAACTACAAAACAACCCCTGTTTGCAAAGCAAACACAACCCCCTAAAAGAAGTGAACCAGAGGGAATAACTCCACAATATCAGATCAGAACCCAATTGTGACATACAGTTTACAAACTGCCAGTAATTCAAATGGATACCTGGAGACAGTAATTTCCTTGGAGACAGTAATATTCCAGTATAAAATTCAGGCACAAAAGCACACAGAATAAAAATGATTCTGAGCATTTTCTTTTACATAGAAGCAGACTTAAAAAAATACCTTGATGTTATAGCATAGATAAGATATTCATCTTGAAAAAGAATATTCACAGAAAAATGCAAAAAATACAACCTGCAGACATGGATACTGAAACTCAATCACAAGACATCTGACAATGGAGTACAAACAGATCAAACGATGAAAGTAAACAGAAATCATAAATCAACAATCAGGCTTTTTTGCTTGAACAAAAGTCTTAAAAAAGGCCACAAAAAGGGGAACAAGATGCAACACTACGCCGATACAAAATTATAATTTATATTCCCTGCTTTGGCCGTTCGTTGATTTAATTCAAAGTTCAAATGCGCGTCTTCTCCCCACCCCATGTTGATTCGTCAAAAAAATTGTACTGTTCAAATGAAGCATGAACCAGAGAAGAAGGTCACAACCTAACAATATATTATTCTTCGATCTACTCAAATATAGAAGGTGTTTCAGCATGAACCAGAGAAGAAGGTGTTTTAATCTTACAATAAAGGCTAATACACATGAACTTGCAGAAAATTCAGTGATTTCAAATAGGCAGCAAAGAAACATATAGAATAACTGAACCACTCAATTTAGCAAGCATATGAGAAGACACAGCAAAGTGAAACTGACCCCTATTGTAAAGATTGGTGGTATATCCGTTTATCACTGTAGACTGCAATAGATAGCACCTGCAGGTTTACAAGGCTAAATCAGTTTAGGACAAATTAAAGCAAGTGTTCTCTTGTTGAGTACCCAATATTGATATAAAGCAACCTAGATTGTCATGAGATCTGGAATAAAAATATGTACCAAATCACAGTTTAGGAAAGTCCACTATTCAGGATTTAGACCAAATCAGAGTGTTACGATGGGGCTCACACAGGATTTAGACAGGATAGAAATTCAGATTTTTCAGCATTGATTCAGACATTTATACAGTAATCAGAACAAGTAATAGCAACCATATCACATCAGTCAGAAATTTGAAGGTCTAACAAAGTGAAACCTCAGTTAGAGCTTGCTTCCTTACGAGACCACGCGGCCCTTTGGAGGAGAAAATTGCAATCATAGGACACCAAACAACGCGCTTCGTAATTATAGGACTCCAAACATTGACTTCGTTAAAATGACCCTTGAAATGTTGCCTTCTTGTTTTCCATGACATTTGGTGTATTTCAATTTATTTTTAATCTAAATACATGTATTTCTCTTCTCTTGTGACTCTTTTGCCCTTCTGCCCCTTTTGCACGCGATTGATCGTTCTATCCTCCTATCGTTTCGTCTACCCTTCTCGTACGCCCTAACCCCGACCCGACGCCGCCGCCGTTCCTCGACGCTCTGCCATGGAGGAGAAGACACTGTTGGCGGAGCGCGGAGGACAACGCGAACTCGCGGAGGAGCCCGCCGGCACCAGCCATGGAGGAGGAGAAGACGAGAACGGAGGCGCGGGGCCATGGATGGCGGACCGGAAGGGCGCAGTCGCGGCGTCGTGGCCTTGCGGGTACGGGGGGCGGGATGTGCGGGCGTCGGAGAGGACTCGCGAGCCCGTAACCTTAGATCGAGTGGCACATAGATGAAACAGCAGCGATTCAGAATCAGAAGAGAAGAAAAACGCGACGCTCCGTGACACGGCAGCATATTCGTGCTGTCAGACAAGGAAGACGTGATACTTCCACCTGACCTGAGTGACATTTTGGTCGTGATGCGATTCACGAATTCTGACTAACCACATGATAACTGATGACAAGCATGCCTATCACGTAAACTGAACAGCAGAACAAAACTTTTTTCTTTTCCCTTCTGAAATCGATCTGAATGTTCATATGTCGTTAACTGACAAGCATGACTATCACGTTAACCGTACATGGCGGCCAGCCAGCCAAAAGCGCCCTGCACCAGCCAACCAACGTGAATGAAACGTTCGTGACAGCAGAAGGGCAAAAGGGGTATCTTAGGGACAAAATACATGTATTAAGATTCAAAAAGAGGTAAAATACACTTAGTGTCATGGAAAACAAGAAGCCAACGTTTGAAGGGTCATTTTAACGAAGTCGACGATTAGAGTCCTATATTTGCGAAGCGTGTTGTTTGGAGTCCTATAATTGCAATTTTCTCCCTTTGGAGAGATCAGGATGGATAGGGTGACGATTAAAATCTAGATGGGCGAAGAAGGGAAGAGATCGTTGTCGAGGTGGTTCAAACCTTGATGCCGAGTTGCTCGCTGTCCAGTGGCCGTGAACGTCCGCGTGTAGCAGGAGCGGCGTCGGCGTTGATGTAGACGAAGGACGCAGGAGCGGCGTTGGTGCAGGATGCAGGAGCGGCGCCGTCGTCCGCGTGGATGTAACGCAGGATCAGCGTTGGCGTTCTCCGCTATGGATCGAGTCAGACTGGAGGAGAGGAGCGTCGCACCGGAGTACACCGGGGAGGAGAGGAACGTCGCGCTGCCTGCGCCGCCGGGACGTCGCGCTGCCTCCGCCACCGGGATGCCGCGCCGCCTCCCCTGCCAGGAAGGTCGCCTCGCGGTTCCGGATGCCGGCAGCTGTCGCGCCTCGCCGCCGCCTCTTTCTGAGCGCACGCCCACGACGTCGCTCCGTGACGTGAGGAAGAGCCGCGCCGCGCCCGCGCCGACGCTCGGAGGGGAGTCGCGTGCGTGCGTCGTGGGGAGGTCGTGGCGACGAGGAGGGAAATTAATTGGAGGCAGCCCTGAGCGTGCGGCGAGCGGCCAGCCCTGAGCGTTGCGGATTCTCTCACTCGCTGGAGTAAAGTCACCGGTGACTTTCTATGCCATCTATTTCTCATCCCACGATTGGAAAGCTCTTCACTTTTTTTTTTAGAAACAGCTCTTCACTGTATTAGTGCTAGCCGGGATGCAAATAGCAGCCCATCCAAAGACCGGTTCACGGAAATGCGTACGGAACAGGGATAGCTGGCATAATTTACTTTCTTCTGTGCAGCTTATCTTTTCAAAACTTTTACATATGAGCTTGGATAAATATAAAATTTATTTGAAAATTCTAGTCCTGAAAAATATCTACAACTATAGTATCTGACTTTTTCATTTCAAATCATTTTATGTGAAATTTGCCTCAAATTATCTACCATTACATGGCACTTCAAAAAATTATAACTTTTTAAATAATCTTGTATGAAGATGAAATTTATAAAATAATCTTATTTCTCAATAATATATACGTCCTTTTAGTTAACAATGTTTCTATTTGAATCTATCTTGGCACCGAAATAAAGATAAAAATTTATATGCTCACACAACATCTACAACCCAACTAGTTGAAACCAAACCGTAACTCATCTAAGACCGTAGACACGGCTATCAAATAGACTATACACTCTACAGAGGTTATACACTTTTTTTAAAAGTATGATATTATCACTACAGTGTGCTAGATGTATGTCTGGGTGAGGGGTCCGGGACGAATATATTTGGTGGATATGAGTTGAAAGGAGATTAAAATAGAGCTCAAATGATTTATAGTTTTTGAAATAAAATTTAAAAATAATTTTGAGTACAAGGGATTTTGAATTTGACTTTTCACAGTGTTATCCTAAATGATAAACAGTTGATCACTTGCCATTTAGCCATTATTCAGGCCTAAATGGCCTATTAAACGGGCAAAGCGGTCATTTAAATGGGTTAAACGGTTGATTAAACGGAAACGGTGTACACTGTGTAGCGTTTACATGGTGTGTAAATGGGCTAAACGATTGTTTAGACGAGCAATGAATTAAAAGGTTATATATATTATTGAGAAGTAAGATTATTTTATAATTTTTATCTTCGTCCGAGATTATATAAAAATTATATTTTTTTTTGAAGAAGTGCTGTGTAACGGTAGATAATTTGAGTCAATTTATTCAAACAAAATGATTTAAATGAAAAAGTCATATACTATAAAGTTGTAGATATTCTTGAGGACTATAATGTATAAATTTTATCTTTAGCCAAGCTCATACGCAAATGTTTTTATTTATATATAGAAAAGATAAGTTGTACAGAAAAAAAGAAATATTTGCCAACTATCCTTGCTCTGTCTAGGAACTGAACTTTAGGCTGCTATTTGCATCCCGGCTAGCACTACTAAACTGAAGCTTCCCAACCGTTAGATGAGAAATAGATGGCATCCAGGTGATGAAAAGTCACCCGTGACTTTACTACACCAAGTTAGATAATCCACACCGAGCCCCGAGAGGGAGGGGTAGAATTCGAATTGAAGTAGTCTGCCGGGTGAACAATCGGGCGGGGGTTACTTCGTGGTGAACGATTGTTTTCGACGTGTTTTAGCTGTAGAGATTTAAAACTACCAAAAACTTATACCAATGGTAATTTTAATATTATAATTAATTATATATAAAGGTTCAGTTTAATTAACTTTAGGACTTTAATACAGCCCACATGTGCAGGCCTAGAGAACTCTGCTAGCACACCTCCTCCTTCCTCCCGCACGCGTCCTCTTCTTCCTCCCGCACTCCGCCACCACCTCGGGCGACATCCATGTTGCCTCCGCCGCCGTCCTCGACCACAACCAACCCTAACCTAAACCTAATGCTTTTTAGATCTAGTGCGAGTGCCCCGCCTCTTCCGCCGCCACCTTCCACTGCTGCCACGCTAATCTCAGCTTCTTCTTGGCACCGCCCAACTGACCATTCCCACCGTCCCGCCTTACGTTGCCGTCTCGATCACCGGCCACCGCCGTTGGTCCGCCGTCCTCCCCGAAAGCAAGCCCAGAGAGCAAGGAAACCTCTAAATCCTAACGCCGTGACCAGCTTCATCTCTGGCGGCTGCGGCGATAGGTGAGTTGGCCTGCAAATTTTTTGGCCTTCTTGTGTGTGCACACGGGGCGAGCAAGAGAGAATGCCATGCGTCCTCTTTTTTCCTTTAATATATAGCAGTGCTAGCACCCGGACGTTCGGACAGGCGCCCACATCCGGATGCCACGCCTACACGGCTACACCCTGTTCCCGCGCTTGAACTCCACGTACCGCCCGACCTGACACGACGTTTGTGCCCCCGCTCAACCCCACGCGGCGTCTGCGCCCCGCCCGACCCCTCACGCCCCCTCCAACAGTTGCAACAGGCGGGTCACATTGCAACATGTGCAACACCTAATCTACTTTTGAAACATACATATATAACACTTGCAACATATGTTTGAAGACAAATGAAACACTTGAAACATAAGTCTGAAACAATTGCAAAAATACCTGAAAATACTTGAAAACCATTGCAACACAACATCTAGATAAAACTCTTGCAACATATGTGTGAAACATATGCAACACCCAGATAAACACTTGCGACATACATCTGAAAAACAGATGAAACATTGAGAACAGACGTTTGCAACATACGTGTACAACCATTGCAACATATTTCGATCTACTTTTAGAACATCCATAAGAAACACTTGCAACATGTGTTTTCAACGCAACATCTACTTACTGCTTGGATGATTGGAGGCTCGTTGATGCAGAGCTCGATGCCGTGGAGGGGCGCGCGTGCAGCTCCGGTGGAGAAGGGCACACCGGTGGAGAAGGCGGCCGACGCGGTGGAGAACACCGTGACGGGTAGATGGCCCGGCAGAGAGGAAGGATGGCAAGCGGCAGCGCTGGAGCATGGTGGAGAGAGAGAGGGCGGCGGCTGGTCAGGCACGGTGGAGAGCACCGCGACGGTGTGGTAGTGCTAGAGCATGCGCGCGGCGGTGCGGACGCGACAGTGGTATGGTGGATGGAGAGGAACGGAAGACACGAGCAGATATGGTGGGGGCGAGCTGATACACAAGTGGAGAGTTGGGTCGTTTGCGCTGGTGTCGTGGCCCATCAACGGGAGCGTCCGTCTGAACGGACGTCCTTAGCACAACATTGCCGTTTAGTATAATAACTAATCATATTAATTTTAAGTAATTTAGTTTATTTATATATTTAAATTTATGTATAGATAAATGTTTATTGGTATTGAAATATTTGTCTACATTTTTATTATTTTTACATATTTGATTGTTGAAATATTTATGAATATATATGTTAGTTGTCATTATCTACCGCTGCTATACAACCATATTTTAAATCCCTACATGTATAGTAGTTTTATTTTACTATAAAACCATCGATAAGAAAATCTAAATATTATCTTCAAAATCAAGTATACATCCTAATTAATGACAGTTATTATTCATCATGAACATTAATACATTTCTATATATATGTAGCTAAATTGTAAAATATTTTGACTTTTCAAAAAATGAGATACACGTATTTTAGACAGGAGTAATAAATAACACTATCCACATTCGGTTCCAATTCGAGCCCATCCCCACACCTCTCTCTCGTATTTAATTTGCGCATTTGCCATTTCTGGTCACGCTTTCCTCTCCGGCCTTTCCACCACCTCGCACCTCGCGCCTCCTCCACACCGGCTAGCAGCTTCGCCTCGCATGGTCCCGCGGGAGCGCTCCAGGACATGCAAGTGGCGGCCGCGGCGGCGTCAATGAGCGGCACCGAGACGGCTGGCGCGAAGCCTGCTGCTGCGCGGCGTCTGGGCCGCGTGCTGGTCGGGCGCCGGCGGCGGGCCGCCGTGCTGCTCCTCGCGCTGGCGTACGCGGCAGCGATGCTCATGCTCGCCATGGGCGGCAGCGATGCTCATGATCCAGCGGCGTGGTGGCGGGTGCGCTGGGGCGGCGTGCGCAACCGGCGCCCCCCGGGTCCGTGTACCGCAGCCACCTCGTGTTCGAACGGCTCCTCCCGCAAATGCGCGCCTTCGCCTCGCGGCCGAACCCGGTGAGCGTCCCTAAGTTTGCATTTTTTGGCCCCCTGGGACCTTGTGGCTTGATTTCGTTGGGGGGCGAATTGAGTTCTTGCATGCCAAAGTTCCTGGTTTGTCTCGAGAGGGGGACGAACGATTGCCTCCGTGCTTGGTTAAATGTGTCATCTATGGTTTCAGAATTGCAATGTAGGGGCTCGATTTGATCAAAATTGTCATCCTATAAGATTGATCTTAGTATGTGTTCTTTTCTTGTCCTTTTATTTTTTTTCCAATCATTTCCCTTTTTGCTAAAAGGACGACAAATTTACCTCCAGCTCCAGTCACTTGAATTCAACAAAGTTTGGCTTGAATCCCTCAAAATTAGGCTCCTTCTACAAGAAAATAGGGGATTTGGACAATCTGTGAGTCACATTTCATGAGGCAAAAGAAGCATGTTTTGCCACCTTAAATGTAGTAATTTACTTGCGAAATTGTAGCATGTGCTGCTTTTCGTTTCATGTTTGAATGGCAGAAAGGTGATGACCCTTCATAAATGACAGGCATAGAGTATACGCTACAACTTGGTGATGCTAGATGAGAGGATAAAGTAATCAAAAGAAGGCACAATTTTGCAAAAGGAGGATGTTAACCAGTACCAAAGAGTCACGTAGACAGTTCGTGGAGGCAGTTTTCATGACGACATCCCATTTCCATGTTCTTTAGTTTAAATTTGAAACAATTTGTGAAACACATTTTTGGTGATCACAAGGCTAAGCAGTGAGCAGAGCACAACCACCTGTTCCCACAAAAGGTTTCAATGTTTCATAGCAAGGGACCTTAGCTACTGCTATCGCATTATATGCCACTTCTTACATGTTATCAAAAACCCTTCCGCTTATCCTGTTACATATCATTATCAGGTACAACATTGCCCTGAAATATGTAGTATTCCGGTGCCTTATTTGTGTGACCTCAAATGAGGCAGAAGAATAATCCTATAGAAGTTAAAAGAACAGTTTTTTGTGTGTGTGTTCGATATGATTTATTTTATCCTGTTGATGTGGTGTCTCTGGTTTCATATCTATTAATGTGAACTCTCACTGGTAGTGATTCCTCAAAAAAAAAAAACTCAGGGCTATGTGCTAGTTTTTTTTATGTTCTAAACTTTGAAAGACTCAAAACAAATCTTTGTGACTTTGGCTCATGGTTGAACATTACAATGCCGATCTTGTCTTGATCAGTTATACTATGCTAATAATCTCAAAAACCTTTGGAGTTCAACTGTGAATCTCTTTAATTTCTTTAATCTTAAGGACCATGAAACTCTTGTTCTTTATGCTAAGAAATTAGGGTATCTTACATGTATGTGACATAGTTCTTTTTTATCTTGCCATTGCACAGTTAGTGACATCTCATTACAAAAAGTCTGGAAAGCAATGGGAACCTTGTATCAGCAAGGGGTTGATACACTCAGGTAAGAGAACCTTAAGAGTGTAGTTTGCATAACAAACATCCAAGTCATAACTCAATTCTTTGTTTACCTCTATGTCAATATAAGCTGGGAAAGATAACATAACTTGGTAGCTGACATTGATGGCACAGATTTACGCTTTTCAGAGTTACCGCCTTCAAATGGATTCCTCATAGTTGAGGCAAATGGTGGCTTGAATCAACAACGCATTTCAGTAAGTTGTACGCTACGGTCATTTCCGACTAGATTTGAATAGTCCAATTTTATAGGTTGACTTTATCATTTTGACCTAGAAGCTACATTTTATCATTATTTGCATGCACTGCTAAAATCCATTGGTATTAAAATGTTTTTTAACAGTCCATCGTGAAAATACAATGAGATTTCAAGGAGCCGTATTAGCTCTCTTACTCAGTTTAAAATAATTGTTCGGTACTCCGGTAATTAGCACTTACTAGATGGCTGCTTTTTGAGAGAGAGGAATCCAATCTCAGCCAAGAATGTCCTGGTTATATCTTTGTTTTTTTTATAATCAGCAAGGTGTCAAGTTTGCTGATAGTTGATTATGTGGTCCAAATCATAAATTGGCAGTTCTATACATGTGTTCAACCTCACTCTTCCATAAATATGATAGTTTGTATTTTATTGCATGTATGTACCTTATCTTCTGTGGAAGTCTCAATAACAAATGGAGTTTTATGTGCTTACCAATCTTCATCGATGGATTTTTTTTTTTTTTTGATATAGCACCTCAAGTTCAAGTTAGGTTTCCTCTTTTCAGCATGCATTTTTTGTGGTTATCTGATTGAGATTTCTTAATACAGATTTGTGATGCTATTGCTGTGGCCAAAATTCTTAATGCAACTCTTGTGACACCAGCATTTCATTTGAATAGCGTTTGGCGTGATTCTAGCTAAAAGTTTATGTTTACATAATAATCAGAGATGTATTTCAAGTAACTGAAATATGGTATATGCCTTCCTCCTTTCTTTTTCTCGGAAAATAGTTTGTAAAATACTAGTGCTTTACTGTACTAAGTTGGGAAACTTACTTCTGTTAGTAGTCTCCTTTTGCAAGTGTTTTTCTGGTTAATCTTTCATAACGAGGCTGGAGTGAATAAGTTAATATTGCACGCAGGCTTTTTTGTGTGCACACCAGCCTTTTTTTTTCTTGTTGCTGCTACCTTTGAGGCTATATTTGCTCTTACGTAGTTATGCATTTTGACAACTTAGTTTTGGTCATTGTTAAGAATATGGTCCTATAAGCTCCCATGTATCCTCTCAGCTGCCTTTCCTTTTAGCATATAAAGTTTTACCTTAATCATTTTAATGTGCTGATTCTACATGTTCTGTCCGTTTGAGAATTAAACTGTAATACCTGAAATATATGTTAGTTTTCTTCTCGCTGTTCATGAGGATGTCTTTTCAAGTTTTCAGCAAATTTGGTGATATCTTTGACGAAGATCACTTCATTAAGTCACTTAGAAAATATGTAACGGTTGTAAAAGATCTTCCTGAAGATGTTTTTCTGCGATTTGACCATAATATCAGCATAATACCAAATATGAGAACCAAAGCTTTCTCACCCTCAAGTTACTACCTACAACAGGTGCTTCCAAATTGTTGGAGCTAGGGTACGTGCTCCCTTCCTTTTTTTCCCCCTTGCCTCGAAGTAGAGTCAGATCTTTGCACTGAGCATCCCATAGTACCATATCTTCGCTATTTCTTGTTCTATGACACAGGGCTGTGCGTATTGCCCCTTTCTCAAATAGACTGGCCCATTCGGTTCCTATGAATATCCAGGCATTGAGATGTTTGACAAACTATGAGGCATTAAGAATTTCTGAACCAATAAGAATTCTTGCAGATAATATGGTTTACCGAATGATCAAGAGGAGTTTTTTAACTGGTGGGAAGTACGTCTCAGTGCATCTTCGCTTTGAAGAGGTTTTACTAAAGTTTATCTTGTGTGGACTATCATTTCTACTTTTCTCAAGTTGTGATGACTGTGTTCTATGTTTAGGACATGGTAGCTTTTTCATGCTGCAAATATGATGGTGGTTTGAAGGAGGACAATGCAATGGAAAATGCTCGCGAAAGGAGCTGGAGAGGGAAATTCCACCGACCTGGTCGAGTGATAAATCCTGAGGCTAACCGAAGGAATGGGAGATGCCCTTTGACACCTTGGAGGTTGCAACATTTGTTCCTTGCAATCTTGCCTTTCTGAATTGCTTCGTCATTTTTAGAGCCCATGCCATGTTTCTGAGGTGCTGCAGTGCCAGGTCATATTGGCAGATCATTTGTAGATTGTCTTGTCTTACTCCTTGAATAGAATAATTATCCTCACATAAGTTATAATATTGGACTTTATCTCTGATTAAAATTTAGGGGAACTGTATTTGCTTCATTTTATAAGGTATTATGTAACTTCTATTTTCTTACTAGTTCAGTTTATACAAGGTTGGAATGATGTTGCGAGGAATGGGATTTGACAACACTACTTCCCTTTATGTTGCATCCGGTAAAATATATAACGCTGAAAAGTACATGACTCCTCTTCGACAGCTGTTTCCATTTCTACAAACAAAACAAAGTCTAGTTTACACCTGAGGAGCTTGCACAGTTCAAGGTACATTTCCCTTGATTATTCCAGTCCCTCTAATAAATATTAGAAAGTGTGCCTCCCTTCTCTATCCCGTTTGTATTGCATCAAGAAATGGAAGCCAGGTGGTATCAAAGGATAAGTTTGCCTGCTGACACTATATGTAGGGACATTCATCAAGACTAGCAGCACTGGACTATACTGTCTGTCTTCACAGTGAAGTGTTTGTGATGACACAAGGAAGCAATTTCCCTCACTTTCTGATGGGGCATAGACGTTATATGTATGGAGGACATGCAAAAACAATAAAACCAGATAAACGGAAGCTAGTTCAACTCTTTGACAATCCAAATATCAGGTATATTTTCGGTTATCCTCGTAAAGTTTCATAAACTATCAACGAATGTGTTGTGGCCTGAAATTGGTTCACATGTAGCCATTTTGTGTCCCAAGATGACCCTTGTTTCATAAACGTTTCGCCAAACATGATTGCCTTGAAGAAACTCGGTTCATTCTAATCTAATTACAGCATAGAAATTGCTTTATCTGTATGCTGACATACATTTAAATCTTCTGCAGCTGATTACTCTCTTTTAGTTGTGAACACCTGCAATGGGCAGAACATGCAAGATTTTATGCTTTCTTTTTCATACTCATCATCTAATTGAGAAGTATCTAAGTTAATTTTGTATGTAGATGGGATCGATTCAAGCACCACATGGAGGACATGCGTCGGCATAGTGAGATGAAAGGTTTCGGATTAAGGAAACCACAGGAATCCATGTACACCCTTCCCATGCCTGACTGCATGTGTCAGCAAGCTGAAGCACGATCAAGGTCCACGGCAAGGAACTAGGTACGTTCCCACCCTTGTAAGTAGCCACACCATATAGCAGTAAGCAAAGGAAAAATAAATATTGGTACGAGCATAGAAGAGAATATGGAGATTTCAAATTATATGGCTATTGATATGAATCCCTTCCCCAAAAAAACAGAGATTCATCAGTGAGTGTATATGTGTGCAGAAGGTACTCCGCAGTTTATTGTACTTGTACATAAAGACTTAATTATTTATTTGTTCTGGATAAATAAAAAGAATTGTTTTTTTCTGAGATTTATCTTAAGCACGAGCTCATCATTTTGATTGTGTAAATTTAGAGCCGTCCATCTGTAGCATGCACTCATTCTGTTGACATTCCAAATTATTGCATAAAATGGTTGCAATGGAACTGGAAATTAGCTTCCTCTAGCCGGCAGCACATGGGAAAAAGGTCTTGTTCATGCGAGATTGAAATAAGCCTTTTTTCTTCAATGTAATCAAAACAGCTCTCTTAATGCTTTGTAATTCAGAAGGACAAGAGAATGTGTAATAAGTAAATAACCAACCAATCTGAATAGTTACATAAATCAATGCCAACAATGCTTCATGTTTAGAAGACAAAAGTAACAAAATCAAATTGCTGCCAAACATAGACCAAATAGAAGTACACTTTCACTTTATACACTACCCCCTAGGTAGTATTGCTCGAATGCATCTCAACCTTCGCTGCCGCCGTCGTGGTACTCATGGTCAACGTTGCTGTCTCCGACGTTGAAACAGTAGTCGCCGCAGCTGCCGTCGTCCTGGTACTGATGGTAGTAGCAAGAGCCGTCGTTCATTTAGCTGTTGCCATCGTCGACGAAGTAGGCAGCCATCTCCGCCATGACACTGCAATTACCATCCCTAGGTAGACAACCTCAGACTGCTCGCCGCCGCTCAACCCAAGGGCATTTCCGTCGTCGTCGTCATGGCCATGGCCATGGACGAAGTCGTCGTAGTTGCTCGGGCCGGGCTGGTCTGGGTCCGGAACAACAACCTGCTGCGGGCTACCGCCGGCGGCAGCGGCGGCGTCCTTCAGTCGCTGCTTGTGCTTGCCCCTGTCGGTGACCTTGACGCGCGACAGGACGGTGCTGGAGAGCCGCGGCGGCACGGTGATCTGGTACTCGTGCATGACCCACCCGCTGGTGCTGGGCTCGTCGCCGTGGTAGTACGACAGGTTGCAGCGCTTGTACTTGATGGGCATCTCGGCCGCACGGCCCCCCGGCCCGCCGCCGCCGCCGCCGCGCACGAGGACGATGGAGGTCTCCGTGCTCTTCTGCGGTCCCACCTGACGCCGACGCCGTCCTCCTCCCCTGGGGAGACTACGCAGACGGCCCGCTTCCCGCGCGCGCGGGGGCGCGAAGAAGAAAGCGTGGTCGCTGTCAGCGTGGCCGTTGCGGCGCATGAACTCCCACGGCGGGCAGCTGCAGGGGTCGGCGTCGAGGAAGGCGTGCTCGTGCGGGTTGGGGACGCCCAGGGCGCGCGGGAGGAGGTAGTGCACCACGATGTCGGTGTCGGTGGGGTCGAACTTGTACGCCGGCGGGAACAACGACGGGTCGAAGCCGAACCGCCACGCCTCCATTATTACTACCTCTCGTCGGCGCCGGCGCCGGGAGCCTGCTGGTTTCTTTGTTTCCTGGTCGGATCCGCTCGTTCTTCCAACCAGCCTTCCCTTCCTTCTTTTTTCTTCCGACGAGTTGTGATCGAATTGCTTGGTCGCCGCCTCGCCGGCGTTCGTTTCCTTTCCTGATATATGTATGCGTAGCGCTGGCGCAGGAGAGGCAGGAACTGCGACGCGCGACGCGGAGTCGGATTCCGCTCGAGTTGTTTCAAATTAGATCAGGCTGTTGTTGGGCCGAATCCACCAACCGGCCCGCCGCGTCTCGACCAAGGCCCTGACAAGATGGCCCGTAACTGTTAGCGTTACATTCTTTGCTGCTGCTTGCTTATTTATCAATCACAAAGTAAACTTGTGTTTGTTATATATTAGGGGCTTTTCTGGAAAGAGAAGGAAGATTGGAGTCCAAATGGGCTTTCATAGATAACATCAATTGCCATTGAGACACGCCGGAGATGAAGAAGGATAGGGTAGAGTGGACGAACAAGAATGAAGATTTCAACAAACGACAATGATCGCCATCTTTCCAAATAAAAAAAATATATCTCCCACTCCGTCTCCTCGTGCGCTCGCTGCAGGCTCCGCTCCGCTTTCTCCGCAGGCTCCGCTCTGCTTCTCTGCTTCATGGCCCTCTCCCGCCTTCGCGACGCCAGGCTCTGCTGCTGGATCGCACCTCCGCCTGCCCCCGCCCTCATTGTCGTCGTCGGCACTGGCGTCCTCTTCATCACCTCCTTCTGCAGCGGGAGATGGCGAGGCGAGTGTCACGGCCATGCGTACTTCGTGTCGGCTGGCCTCGAGGCTCCTCGTGCCCCAATAGCACAAGAAGCTCGGGGGGGGGGGGGGGGGGCAAGTCTATGGTGCTCTTCGCTCCGCTACCTCTCCTAGCCTCGATCTGTCCATCGAGGCAGTTATCGAGTTCCTCAGCGGCCTGACATGGTGGTCGTCGTCCACTAGAGTGCCGCGCCTGACATGTTGCAAGCGTATGTTTCATGTGTTCCAGATGTTTCAGAGGTATGTTGTAAGTGTTTCATGTGGATATTGCAAAAGTAGATCCGGATGTTGCAAGTGTTTCAGAGACATGTTGCAAGTATTTGTTCAAAATGTTTATCTGTTTTCGGACATATGTTTGCAAGTGTTTTTGATTTGTATGTTGCATATGTTTCACACATGTTGCAAGAGTATGTTCCAATGGTATCAGTTTTTTCAGTTTTATGTTGCAGTAAGTGTTTTCATATTGCAAGTTGCAAGTGTTTTATTTGTATGTTGCTTATGTATCACACACATGTTTTAAGTGTATGTTTCAAATATTTTATCTGCTTCATAAGTATGTTGCATTCAAGTGTTTCATGTTTTAGATGTTCAGAGATGGGGGCATGGGGGCAGGGGGATCGGGACAGGCAGAGTTGGGTGTCGGCGGTCGGGAGCGCATGGCGTGCTTGGGTCCCGCGGACTAAGGGGCGTGCTCGTCCTCGTCCGGCTCTCGGGTCTGCCCGCGCGGAGAGAAAGGACGGGCAGCTCGCGTCCGGACGGCGCGTCCGTCTAGATGCCCAGACGCTAGCCACGCCCTTCAACAAAATATGGGTTCCTTGTCCAAGAAAAGGGCTAGTACACCTCCTGATTAGAGCATCTCCAAGAGTATCTTTAAATTTAGATATCTAAACTGGCTCTCTAAAATAATTTAGCCACTTAAGATGGAGAAGTTCCACTGCAGCTCCTCCTAAACTGGTTCTTTATTTTATAATAAAACTGCCACCATGTGCGAGTAGCAGCACTCAGCAAAAGTGGCACAGTATTCGCTATAGTGGTACAGTAATTCGGGTTCGTTCCTTTCTGATATATGTAGGCGTAGCGCAGCGCAGGAGAGGCAGGAGCTGTGACGCGACTCGGAGTCGGATTCCGCTCTCCTGTTCGGACTTCTTCAGCTCGTTTTTTCCCCCTACTTATACTACAAGAAATTCACGCCGCACAGAGAGAGGAGAGCAGGCTGTTGTTGGGCCGAATCCTCCTAGCGGCCCGCTGCGTCTCGACGAAGGACTTGACAAGATGGCCCGTGATTGTTTTCGATTACGTTTTAGCGCGCTGCTTACCAAGGGCTTTTCATGATTCTAGCGCCCGGACGCACCCTTCCCAACCCCACATGCCCCCCCCCCTCCCCCCCACGTATAGAACGGAAAACACCGCACCCCACTGCGCCTCTGTCCTACGTTCCCCAACGTATCCTGTTCTCCCACCGCGCCCCTATCCCAAAAAAAAGTACGAAACATTTCAGGTACAACATTGTAAACATATGGAAAAACTACGTAATCCAACATCGAGATATAAAATACTGCAACATCGCAAAAATTTATAGTGCAACATTGAAAAACATGTACTATAACATCAAAAAATATGTACTACAACACGAAAATTATGTACTGCAACATTGAAAAATATGTACTGCAACATCGAAAACATGTACTGCAACATCAAAAAAAAGTACTGCAACATCGAAAATTATGTGCTGCAACATTGAAAATTATGTATTGCAATATCTCAAGCAGTAGTACTGCAACATCAAAATATGTACTGCAACATCAAAAATGCATTGTAACATCAAAAAAATATGTACTGCAATATCGAAAAATTATGTGCTGTAACATCGAAAATTATGTGCTGCAACATCAAAAATTATTTTCTGCAACATCTCAAGCAGTAGCCTACAACATCGCAAAAACATCTGTCGCAACGACCCAAAAATCATATTGCAACATTCGAAAATCATCTGTTGCAACATCCAAAAAAATCCATTGCAACACGAAAAAAACAACAAAAAAAGGCGTACAAAACAGCCCCTGACACATCACCTTCGAGCTTGCCGAAGGGAGGAGGGAATAGGACCCCAGAGTTCGCCGGAACCCTAGCCACTGTCGTGTCTCTCAGACCCAGAGGAGGAGAAGGAGGAGGAGGAGGGCTCAGATCCGGAGAAGGACCGACCTACCTCGTCGGAGCCGCCACCGTCATCCTCGTCTCCGGTCGATGGAGCGGGAGACGGGTCGCTAGGGAGTGCGGGGTTGCATGGAGGTTGCAGAGGGGTGAGGGATGGACGGAGGGAGGGAGCATGAGCGGGGGGGGCAGCAGCGAGCTTGCACGCGGGCGGAGCGAAGCGGAGGAGAACGAGTGCGGGGGAGCGGCGGAGCGGGGGAGGGGTGTAACACCTCTTGTATTACAAACTTGTTTAGCGCCTAGGTTAAGGCCTCGGAGAAATCAAGTTGAACGAGTTTTCGAACTTTAACAAGTTAAACACACATGAAACAATTTCTGCAAACAAAAACAAGATATAACTTGTGTATAGTGTTTTTGTAAAAATGGTGAGCAAATAGTGTAGATAAGAATACAACTTTAATTTTTGGGAAGTGAGTATTGTTAACTAGGGTTTTTGGGAGCTCAAAAATCAAATCCGAAGTTCAAACTAGAACGTTTCGTTGAATCGACGAGAAATTGAACTTATGTTTCAAATGCCATTTTTGGTGATTTATATTGAGCAAAATAGTAAAAGGGTGCTTAAATGTTTTGCTCCTATGGTTTAGTATAAAGTATGGACTATTGCATGAAATGTTTATTGGATGAAATTAATAAGGTTTAGACATATTAAAAATTGTGACGAAAGTGCAAATGGTTGTTAGTCCTAACTGGGGCCTTGCCCTTTTCTAAATCTGAAAATGATAGTAGACAATGTCGTTTTGACATTCAAATTCTAAACAAATTGTCTAAACACTGACTTCATGTTCTTGCACTGTTGGTTGCCTCTAGGCAAGTACTTGAGCATGGCTTAAGTGGTAGTGGTGTTGGGTGTCACGATACCTTCGTAAAATTTCCCAAACTTCGTTAAAACGTGTCAAAGTCGTGTTGTTGGCGCTCTATTCGCGATCTAACGTTCAGCGCGACGAGCTCATGTTGGCATTCCTCTCACTCCCTCTCTGGTTGCTCCCTAGTCATGACGATTGCGTCGCTAGCTAGCGGTAGTGTTGACCTTAGGTTCATGGAATTAGTTGAGCCTTCGTCGAATTAGTGAGTAGTTTTTGGCCTGGTTTAAAAAGCGTGTGTGGCATCGTTCCCAGTTTTTAACCTGAGGCCGCGGTCACCACGCGCGCGAGTGTGCTGCCGGTTGACGGGCTCAGGGTGTGGCCGGGTGGCTTGCCGCTGGTCAGTCCATGTGTCGTTGTCACGTGTCGCTTGGTGCCGTGCAACGCCTTAGCCTCGCCGTGGCCGAGTCCCGCGGGCCAGCCCTGGTGGTCGGTAGGCCCCGCGCCGTGCACACATACTGCCAAGTCACACACAGGGCTACACTCTGCCTTCCCTATCACAATGTGTGCAAAAAAATTTTCTGAATCGATTTGCATATATGGAACGTCGAAAACGGAGTTCGTATGCAAAAACTAGACCAGTTTTAAGAATTGGCTCCGAATTAGAGGACAAAACGGGACACAATGTGTGCAAAATTGGTTACAAACAGCCAAGATTTGATGAAAACGATGGGGAAAAAACACACGAACTGGGCTCTAACACGACCTAACCAGCAACAAGATCTCGACCAGGACACAAACTCAACACGACGGACTCTGAAACTGAAATATGCAAAGGTTATGACGCGGAAGGTTCTAGGACAGGAAAAACAAGTATGGCACTGGACTATTGGACGAATGCGAAACACTCAAACTAGGGAATAAAAGTGAACCTGATGGTATACCTTAGCTCTGATTACCACTTGGATGAGAACAAGATCACGATCTTCCGTCAGGTGGTGATAACTATCGTTGTGGCGGAGAATGACACACCGATCCGGCTTTAGATCGAAAGATCGAACCCTACAATCTTAGCACCACAGCTCCTCTAGTTATCAACCGAGTCATGGACCAAGTTGACCTCGCCAAGAAGGCTAATCCCTGCCTGTGCAACGAAGAACACAAGCAAGAACAAGAAAGAATGCAACCAAATTGCAGATGAATGATTAAACTCACGAAGTTGGGGTCTCACAAACCGATGAACGGCAAAACTGTTCTTGACAGAATAATCTAAGCAAAACCCGAACCCTAATGGAGGGGCGGCGGCTGTTTATGAAGACTCTAGGGTCATGCAAGACCCCTGGACATGCCCCTATTGGGCCCAAACTTGATACATGGTCCAACGGACCAAAAAACGGTGTCGCAGCACCCTGGCAGATTCTGGACGCTGAATTGTTTCGACGATTCCCGTTGATTCCGAACAGATTTTGATGTGAAACCACTTGGATTGGCTTCCTTACCAAATTAGCTTTCCATCCATATGTGGATCATTGAAAACGGAGTCCGGATGGATCCTAGATGACCAGTTTAAGGCAGACTGGTCCTGGATTCCGAGGTAGACTCGAACTTGAGTTGCTTTGGGCCTCCACCTCGGGGACTCGAACCGAATTAGCCTCGGGCCTCCTTCTTGACTTGAGTTATCATTGTTTTAAAATGGTTGCACATTGTTGTCTGCGTCAGCACATTGCTTTAAATGGTTGCAAATGCCTTACCAAAGCAGAGCAAGCAGGCCCCATTAACATGACATTAATTGCAATTATAGCACTTAAACCACATAATGAAAATCAGTATTCAAATCAAGTGAATATGTGTTCAGCTAGGTAACTGTGTATTGTAAACTCTGAATGCATACACATTCTCATGTGCACAAGCGTCAAGATGCCACTATCCCACCAAATCTGATATTTTCATATGAGTAGAGAGGCAAGAGGAACATGTGCATACTGACCCAAATTGGATTTCCTGAGTGTGCAGGTGATCAAGTGTCTTTTGTGCTCCTGTATCTGGTGCAGCTCCTTCAGCTAATATCCACCTGAACACAAACAGCAAAAGAAATCCCATAAAAAAAACAATGATTTGTAGGTGCAGCTCTTTGGGCTAATATATTGTCTGCCCATGAATAGTAATGAACCAATGACTGATAGAATAGACCCTCTCATCCACCACTTACATAAATAGCTTGCAAAAAATATCTAAATGTATGAGCCTACATTGTACGTATTATTTCAATCCAAGGTTATACAATTTAATTAAATCTGATGATAATGGCTTCCAGTTGCTAATCGTACTGAAGAAAAGGTGTATATAAACCAATAGAACAACAATGAAATACAACTAATAGTAATGAGAAGTACAAAGTCAAACTGATATGCAAGTTACAGAAGCAAGTTATAGTTTGCCAAACTTGGTTGTCAAACTGATATGCAAGTTATAGAAGCATATATTTCTGAATGGAGTACATTTTCTTATATAGTTTGCCTACTGGCATTTATCTCCCAGTTCCCACTACCAACAAGCTACTAACAGGAGCATTTGACGAAAAGTGTGCCCCCAAACTACAAAACAACCCCTGTTTGCAAAGCAAACACAACCCCCTAAAAGAAGTGAACCAGAGGGAATAACTCCACAATATCAGATCAGAACCCAATTGTGACATACAGTTTACAACTGCCAGTAATTCAAATGGATACCTGGAGACAGTAATTTTCCTTGGAACAGTAATATTCCAGTATAAAATTCAGGCACAAAAGCACACAGAATAAAAATGATTCTAGCATTTTCTTTACATAGAAGCAGACTTAAAAAAATACCTTGATGTTATAGCATAGATAAGATATTCATCTTGAAAAGAATATTCACAGAAAAATGCAAAAAATACACCTGCAGAGACATGGATACTGAAACTCAATCACAAGACAGCTGACAATGGAGTACAAACAGATCAAACGATGAAAGTAAACAGAAATCATAAATCAACAATCAGAGGCTTTTTTGCTTGAACAAAAGTCTTAAAAAAGGCCACAAAAAGGGGAACAAGATGCAACACTACGCGATACAAAATTATAATTTATATTCCCTGCTTGGCCGTTCGTTGATTTAATTCAAAGTTTCCAAATGCGCTCTTCTCCCACCCCATGTTGATTCGTCAAAAAAATTGTACTGTTCAAGATGAAGCATGAACCAGAGAAGAAGGTCACAACCTAACAATATATTATTCTTCGATCTACTCAAATATAGAAGGTGTTTCAGCATGAACCAGAGAAGAAGGTGTTTTAATCTTACAATAAAGGCTAATACACATGAACTTGCAGAAAATTCAGTGATTTCAAATAGGCAGCAAAGAAACATATAGAATAACTGAACCACTCAATTTAGCAAGCATATGAGAAGACACAGCAAAGTGAAACTGACCCCTATTGTAAAGATTGGTGGTGTATATCCGTTTATCACTGTAGACTGCAATAGATAGCACCTGCAGGTTTACAAGGCTAAATCAGTTTAGGACAAATTAAAGCAAGTGTTCTCTTGTTGAGTACCCAATATTGATATAAGCAACCTAGATTGTCATGAGATCTGGAATAAAAATATGTACCAAATCACAGTTTAGGAAAGTCCACTATTCAGGATTTAGACCAAATCAGAGTGTTACGATGGGGCTCACACAGGATTTAGACAGGATAGAAATTCAGATTTTTCAGCATTGATTCAGACATTTATACAGTAATCAGAACAAGTAATAGCAACCATATCACATCAGTCAGAAATTTGAAGGTCTAACAAAGTGAAACCTCAGTTAGAGCTTGCTTCCTTACGAGACCACGCGGCCCTTTGGAGGAGAAAATTGCAATCATAGGACACCAAACAACGCGCTTCGTAATTATAGGACTCCAAACATTGACTTCGTTAAAATGACCCTTGAATGTTGCCTTCTTGTTTTCCATGACATTGGTGTATTTCAATTTATTTTTAATCTAAATACATGTATTTCTCGTCTCTTGTGACTCTTTTGCCCTTCTGCCCCTTTTGCACGCGATTGATCGTTCTATCCTCCTATCGTTTCGTCTACCCTTCTCGTACGCCCTAACCCCGACCCGACGCCCGCCGCCGTTCCTCGACGCTCTGCCATGGAGGAGAAGACACTGTTGGCGGAGCGCGGAGGACAACGCGAACTCGCGGAGGAGCCCGCCGGCACCAGCCATGGAGGAGGAGAAGACGAGAACGGAGGCGCGGGGCCATGGATGGCGGACCGGAAGGGCGCAGTCGCGGCGTCGTGGCCTTGCGGGTACGGGGGGCGGGATGTGCGGGCGTCGGAGAGGACTCGCGAGCCCGTAACCTTAGATCGAGTGGCACATAGATGAAACAGCAGCGATTCAGAATCAGAAGAGAAGAAAAACGCGACGCTCCGTGACACGGCAGCATATTCGTGCTGTCAGACAAGGAAGACGTGATACTTCCACCTGACCTGAGTGACATTTTGGTCGTGATGCGATTCACGAATTCTGACTAACCACATGATAACTGATGACAAAGCATGCCTATCACGTAAACTGAACAGCAGAACAAAACTTTTTTCTTTTCCCTTCTGAAATCGATCTGAATGTTCATATGTCGTTAACTGACAAGCATGACTATCACGTTAACCGTACATGGCGGCCAGCCAGCCAAAAGCGCCCTGCACCAGCCAACCAACGTGAATGAAACGTTCGTGACAGCAGAAGGGCAAAAGGGGTATCTTAGGGACAAAATACATGTATTAAGATTCAAAAAGAGGTAAAATACACTTAGTGTCATGGAAAACAAGAAGCCAACGTTTGAAGGGTCATTTTAACGAAGTCGACGATTAGAGTCCTATATTTGCGAAGCGTGTTGTTTGGAGTCCTATAATTGCAATTTTCTCCCTTTGGAGAGATCAGGATGGATAGGGTGACGATTAAAATCTAGATGGGCGAAGAAGGGAAGAGATCGTTGTCGAGGTGGTTCAAACCTTGATGCCGAGTTGCTCGCTGTCCAGTGGCCGTGAACGTCCGCGTGTAGCAGGAGCGGCGTCGGCGGTGATGTAGACGAAGGACGCAGGAGCGGCGTTGGTGCAGGATGCAGGAGCGGCGCCGTCGTCCGCGTGGATGTAACGCAGGATCAGCGTTGGCGTTCTCCGCTATGGATCGAGTCAGACTGGAGGAGAGGAGCGTCGCACCGGAGTACACCGGGGAGGAGAGGAACGTCGCGCTGCCTGCGCCGCCGGGACGTCGCGCTGCCCTCCGCCACCGGGATGCCGCGCCGCCTCCCCTGCCAGGAAGGTCGCCTCGCGGTTCCGGATGCCGGCAGCTGTCGCGCCTCGCCGCCGCCTCTTTCTGAGCGCACGCCCACGACGTCGCTCCGTGACGTGAGGAAGAGCCGCGCCGCGCCCGCGCCGACGCTCGGAGGGGAGTCGCGTGCGTGCGTCGTGGGGAGGTCGTGGCGACGAGGAGGGAAATTAATTGGAGGCAGCCCTGAGCGTGCGGCGAGCGGCCAGCCCTGAGCGTTGCGGATTCTCTCACTCGCTGGAGTAAAGTCACCGGTGACTTTCTATGCCATCTATTTCTCATCCCACGATTGGAAAGCTCTTCACTTTTTTTTTTAGAAACAGCTCTTCACTGTATTAGTGCTAGCCGGGATGCAAATAGCAGCCCATCCAAAGACCGGTTCACGGAAATGCGTACGGAACAGGGATAGCTGGCATAATTTACTTTCTTCTGTGCAGCTTATCTTTTCAAAACTTTTACATATGAGCTTGGATAAATATAAAATTTATTTGAAAATTCTAGTCCTGAAAAATATCTACAACTATAGTATCTGACTTTTTCATTTCAAATCATTTTATGTGAAATTTGCCTCAAATTATCTACCATTACATGGCACTTCAAAAAATTATAACTTTTTAAATAATCTTGTATGAAGATGAAATTTATAAAATAATCTTATTTCTCAATAATATATACGTCCTTTTAGTTAACATGTTTCTATTTGAATCTATCTTGGCACCGAAATAAAGATAAAAATTTATATGCTCACACAACATCTACAACCCAACTAGTTGAAACCAAACCGTAACTCATCTAAGACCGTAGACACGGCTATCAAATAGACTATACACTCTACAGAGGTTATACACTTTTTTTAAAAGTATGATATTATCACTACAGTGTGCTAGATGTATGTCTGGGTGAGGGGTCCGGGACGAATATATTTGGTGGATATGAGTTGAAAGGAGATTAAAATAGAGCTCAAATGATTTATAGTTTTTGAAATAAAATTTAAAAATAATTTTGAGTACAAGGGATTTTGAATTTGACTTTTCACAGTGTTATCCTAAATGATAAACAGTTGATCACTTGCCATTTAGCCATTATTCAGCCTAAATGGCCTATTAAACGGGCAAAGCGGTCATTTAAATGGGTTAAACGGTTGATTAAACGGAAACGGTGTACACTGTGTAGCGTTTACATGGTGTGTAAATGGGCTAAACGATTGTTTAGACGAGCAATGAATTAAAAGGTTATATATATTATTGAGAAGTAAGATTATTTTATAATTTTTATCTTCGTCCGAGATTATATAAAAATTATATTTTTTTTTGAAGAAGTGCTGTGTAACGGTAGATAATTTGAGTCAATTTATTCAAACAAAATGATTTAAATGAAAAAGTCATATACTATAAAGTTGTAGATATTCTTGAGGACTATAATGTATAAATTTTATCTTTAGCCAAGCTCATACGCAAATGTTTTTATTTATATATAGAAAAGATAAGTTGTACAGAAAAAAAGAAATATTTGCCAACTATCCTTGCTCTGTCTAGGAACTGAACTTTAGGCTGCTATTTGCATCCCGGCTAGCACTACTAAACTGAAGCTTCCCAACCGTTAGATGAGAAATAGATGGCATCCAGGTGATGAAAAGTCACCCGTGACTTTACTACACCAAGTTAGATAATCCACACCGAGCCCCGAGAGGGAGGGGTAGAATTCGAATTGAAGTAGTCTGCCGGGTGAACAATCGGGCGGGGGTTACTTCGTGGTGAACGATTGTTTTCGACGTGTTTTAGCTGTAGAGATTTAAAACTACCAAAAACTTATACCAATGGTAATTTTAATATTATAATTAATTATATATAAAGGTTCAGTTTAATTAACTTTAGGACTTTAATACAGCCCACATGTGCAGGCCTAGAGAACTCTGCTAGCACACCTCCTCCTTCCTCCCGCACGCGTCCTCTTCTTCCTCCCGCACTCCGCCACCACCTCGGGCGACATCCATGTTGCCTCCGCCGCCGTCCTCGACCACAACCAACCCTAACCTAAACCTAATGCTTTTTAGATCTAGTGCGAGTGCCCCGCCTCTTCCGCCGCCACCTTCCACTGCTGCCACGCTAATCTCAGCTTCTTCTTGGCACCGCCCAACTGACCATTCCCACCGTCCCGCCTTACGTTGCCGTCTCGATCACCGGCCACCGCCGTTGGTCCGCCGTCCTCCCCGAAAGCAAGCCCAGAGAGCAAGGAAACCTCTAAATCCTAACGCCGTGACCAGCTTCATCTCTGGCGGCTGCGGCGATAGGTGAGTTGGCCTGCAAATTTTTTGGCCTTCTTGTGTGTGCACACGGGGCGAGCAAGAGAGAATGCCATGCGTCCTCTTTTTTCCTTTAATATATAGCAGTGCTAGCACCCGGACGTTCGGACAGGCGCCCACATCCGGATGCCACGCCTACACGGCTACACCCTGTTCCCGCGCTTGAACTCCACGTACCGCCCGACCTGACACGACGTTTGTGCCCCCGCTCAACCCCACGCGGCGTCTGCGCCCCGCCCGACCCCTCACGCCCCCTCCAACAGTTGCAACAGGCGGGTCACATTGCAACATGTGCAACACCTAATCTACTTTTGAAACATACATATATAACACTTGCAACATATGTTTGAAGACAAATGAAACACTTGAAACATAAGTCTGAAACAATTGCAAAAATACCTGAAAATACTTGAAAACCATTGCAACACAACATCTAGATAAAACTCTTGCAACATATGTGTGAAACATATGCAACACCCAGATAAACACTTGCGACATACATCTGAAAAACAGATGAAACATTGAGAACAGACGTTTGCAACATACGTGTACAACCATTGCAACATATTTCGATCTACTTTTAGAACATCCATAAGAAACACTTGCAACATGTGTTTTCAACGCAACATCTACTTACTGCTTGGATGATTGGAGGCTCGTTGATGCAGAGCTCGATGCCGTGGAGGGGCGCGCGTGCAGCTCCGGTGGAGAAGGGCACACCGGTGGAGAAGGCGGCCGACGCGGTGGAGAACACCGTGACGGGTAGATGGCCCGGCAGAGAGGAAGGATGGCAAGCGGCAGCGCTGGAGCATGGTGGAGAGAGAGAGGGCGGCGGCTGGTCAGGCACGGTGGAGAGCACTGCGACGGTGTGGTAGTGCTAGAGCATGCGCGCGGCGGTGCGGACGCGACAGTGGTACGGTGGATGGAGAGGAACGGAAGACACGAGCAGATATGGTGGGGGCGAGCTGATACACAAGTGGAGAGTTGGGTCGTTTGCGCTGGTGTCGTGGCCCATCAACGGGAGCGTCCGTCTGAACGGACGTCCTTAGCACAACATTGCCGTTTAGTATAATAACTAATCATATTAATTTTAAGTAATTTAGTTTATTTATATATTTAAATTTATGTATAGATAAATGTTTATTGGTATTGAAATATTTGTCTACATTTTTATTATTTTTACATATTTGATTGTTGAAATATTTATGAATATATATGTTAGTTGTCATTATCTACCGCTGCTATACAACCATATTTTAAATCCCTACATGTATAGTAGTTTTATTTTACTATAAAACCATCGATAAGAAAATCTAAATATTATCTTCAAAATCAAGTATACATCCTAATTAATGACAGTTATTATTCATCATGAACATTAATACATTTCTATATATATGTAGCTAAATTGTAAAATATTTTGACTTTTCAAAAAATGAGATACACGTATTTTAGACAGGAGTAATAAATAACACTATCCACATTCGGTTCCAATTCGAGCCCATCCCCACACCTCTCTCTCGTATTTAATTTGCGCATTTGCCATTTCTGGTCACGCTTTCCTCTCCGGCCTTTCCACCACCTCGCACCTCGCGCCTCCTCCACACCGGCTAGCAGCTTCGCCTCGCATGGTCCCGCGGGAGCGCTCCAGGACATGCAAGTGGCGGCCGCGGCGGCGTCAATGAGCGGCACCGAGACGGCTGGCGCGAAGCCTGCTGCTGCGCGGCGTCTGGGCCGCGTGCTGGTCGGGCGCCGGCGGCGGGCCGCCGTGCTGCTCCTCGCGCTGGCGTACGCGGCAGCGATGCTCATGCTCGCCATGGGCGGCAGCGATGCTCATGATCCAGCGGCGTGGTGGCGGGTGCGCTGGGGCGGCGTGCGCAACCGGCGCCCCCCGGGTCCGTGTACCGCAGCCACCTCGTGTTCGAACGGCTCCTCCCGCAAATGCGCGCCTTCGCCTCGCGGCCGAACCCGGTGAGCGTCCCTAAGTTTGCATTTTTTGGCCCCCTGGGACCTTGTGGCTTGATTTCGTTGGGGGGCGAATTGAGTTCTTGCATGCCAAAGTTCCTGGTTTGTCTCGAGAGGGGGACGAACGATTGCCTCCGTGCTTGGTTAAATGTGTCATCTATGGTTTCAGAATTGCAATGTAGGGGCTCGATTTGATCAAAATTGTCATCCTATAAGATTGATCTTAGTATGTGTTCTTTTCTTGTCCTTTTATTTTTTTTCCAATCATTTCCCTTTTTGCTAAAAGGACGACAAATTTACCTCCAGCTCCAGTCACTTGAATTCAACAAAGTTTGGCTTGAATCCCTCAAAATTAGGCTCCTTCTACAAGAAAATAGGGGATTTGGACAATCTGTGAGTCACATTTCATGAGGCAAAAGAAGCATGTTTTGCCACCTTAAATGTAGTAATTTACTTGCGAAATTGTAGCATGTGCTGCTTTTCGTTTCATGTTTGAATGGCAGAAAGGTGATGACCCTTCATAAATGACAGGCATAGAGTATACGCTACAACTTGGTGATGCTAGATGAGAGGATAAAGTAATCAAAAGAAGGCACAATTTTGCAAAAGGAGGATGTTAACCAGTACCAAAGAGTCACGTAGACAGTTCGTGGAGGCAGTTTTCATGACGACATCCCATTTCCATGTTCTTTAGTTTAAATTTGAAACAATTTGTGAAACACATTTTTGGTGATCACAAGGCTAAGCAGTGAGCAGAGCACAACCACCTGTTCCCACAAAAGGTTTCAATGTTTCATAGCAAGGGACCTTAGCTACTGCTATCGCATTATATGCCACTTCTTACATGTTATCAAAAACCCTTCCGCTTATCCTGTTACATATCATTATCAGGTACAACATTGCCCTGAAATATGTAGTATTCCGGTGCCTTATTTGTGTGACCTCAAATGAGGCAGAAGAATAATCCTATAGAAGTTAAAAGAACAGTTTTTTGTGTGTGTGTTCGATATGATTTATTTTATCCTGTTGATGTGGTGTCTCTGGTTTCATATCTATTAATGTGAACTCTCACTGGTAGTGATTCCTCAAAAAAAAAAAAACTCAGGGCTATGTGCTAGTTTTTTTTATGTTCTAAACTTTGAAAGACTCAAAACAAATCTTTGTGACTTTGGCTCATGGTTGAACATTACAATGCCGATCTTGTCTTGATCAGTTATACTATGCTAATAATCTCAAAAACCTTTGGAGTTCAACTGTGAATCTCTTTTAATTTCTTTAATCTTAAGGACCATGAAACTCTTGTTCTTTATGCTAAGAAATTAGGGTATCTTACATGTATGTGACATAGTTCTTTTTTATCTTGCCATTGCACAGTTAGTGACATCTCATTACAAAAAGTCTGGAAAGCAATGGGAACCTTGTATCAGCAAGGGGTTGATACACTCAGGTAAGAGAACCTTAAGAGTGTAGTTTGCATAACAAACATCCAAGTCATAACTCAATTCTTTGTTTACCTCTATGTCAATATAAGCTGGGAAAGATAACATAACTTGGTAGCTGACATTGATGGCACAGATTTACGCTTTTCAGAGTTACCGCCTTCAAATGGATTCCTCATAGTTGAGGCAAATGGTGGCTTGAATCAACAACGCATTTCAGTAAGTTGTACGCTACGGTCATTTCCGACTAGATTTGAATAGTCCAATTTTATAGGTTGACTTTATCATTTTGACCTAGAAGCTACATTTTATCATTATTTGCATGCACTGCTAAAATCCATTGGTATTAAAATGTTTTTTAACAGTCCATCGTGAAAATACAATGAGATTTCAAGGAGCCGTATTAGCTCTCTTACTCAGTTTAAAATAATTGTTCGGTACTCCGGTAATTAGCACTTACTAGATGGCTGCTTTTTGAGAGAGAGGAATCCAATCTCAGCCAAGAATGTCCTGGTTATATCTTTGTTTTTTTTATAATCAGCAAGGTGTCAAGTTTGCTGATAGTTGATTATGTGGTCCAAATCATAAATTGGCAGTTCTATACATGTGTTCAACCTCACTCTTCCATAAATATGATAGTTTGTATTTTATTGCATGTATGTACCTTATCTTCTGTGGAAGTCTCAATAACAAATGGAGTTTTATGTGCTTACCAATCTTCATCGATGGATTTTTTTTTTTTTTTTGATATAGCACCTCAAGTTCAAGTTAGGTTTCCTCTTTTCAGCATGCATTTTTTGTGGTTATCTGATTGAGATTTCTTAATACAGATTTGTGATGCTATTGCTGTGGCCAAAATTCTTAATGCAACTCTTGTGACACCAGCATTTCATTTGAATAGCGTTTGGCGTGATTCTAGCTAAAAGTTTATGTTTACATAATAATCAGAGATGTATTTCAAGTAACTGAAATATGGTATATGCCTTCCTCCTTTTCTTTTTCTCGGAAAATAGTTTTGTAAAATACTAGTGCTTTACTGTACTAAGTTGGGAAACTTACTTCTGTTAGTAGTCTCCTTTTGCAAGTGTTTTTCTGGTTAATCTTTCATAACGAGGCTGGAGTGAATAAGTTAATATTGCACGCAGGCTTTTTTGTGTGCACACCAGCCTTTTTTTTTTCTTGTTGCTGCTACCTTTGAGGCTATATTTGCTCTTACGTAGTTATGCATTTTGACAACTTAGTTTTGGTCATTGTTAAGAATATGGTCCTATAAGCTCCCATGTATCCTCTCAGCTGCCTTTCCTTTTAGCATATAAAGTTTTACCTTAATCATTTTAATGTGCTGATTCTACATGTTCTGTCCGTTTGAGAATTAAACTGTAATACCTGAAATATATGTTAGTTTTCTTCTCGCTGTTTCATGAGGATGTCTTTTCAAGTTTTCAGCAAATTTGGTGATATCTTTGACGAAGATCACTTCATTAAGTCACTTAGAAAATATGTAACGGTTGTAAAAGATCTTCCTGAAGATGTTTTTCTGCGATTTGACCATAATATCAGCATAATACCAAATATGAGAACCAAAGCTTTCTCACCCTCAAGTTACTACCTACAACAGGTGCTTCCAAAATTGTTGGAGCTAGGGTACGTGCTCCCTTCCTTTTTTTCCCCCTTGCCTCGAAGTAGAGTCAGATCTTTGCACTGAGCATCCCATAGTACCATATCTTCGCTTATTTCTTGTTCTATGACACAGGGCTGTGCGTATTGCCCCTTTCTCAAATAGACTGGCCCATTCGGTTCCTATGAATATCCAGGCATTGAGATGTTTGACAAACTATGAGGCATTAAGAATTTCTGAACCAATAAGAATTCTTGCAGATAATATGGTTTACCGAATGATCAAGAGGAGTTTTTTAACTGGTGGGAAGTACGTCTCAGTGCATCTTCGCTTTGAAGAGGTTTTACTAAAGTTTATCTTGTGTGGACTATCATTTCTACTTTTCTCAAGTTGTGATGACTGTGTTCTATGTTTAGGACATGGTAGCTTTTTCATGCTGCAAATATGATGGTGGTTTGAAGGAGGACAATGCAATGGAAAATGCTCGCGAAAGGAGCTGGAGAGGGAAATTCCACCGACCTGGTCGAGTGATAAATCCTGAGGCTAACCGAAGGAATGGGAGATGCCCTTTGACACCTTTGGAGGTTGCAACATTTGTTCCTTGCAATCTTGCCTTTTCTGAATTGCTTCGTCATTTTTAGAGCCCATGCCATGTTTCTGAGGTGCTGCAGTGCCAGGTCATATTGGCAGATCATTTGTAGATTGTCTTGTCTTACTCCTTGAATAGAATAATTATCCTCACATAAGTTTATAATATTGGACTTTATCTCTGATTAAAATTTAGGGGAACTGTATTTGCTTCATTTTATAAGGTATTATGTAACTTCTATTTTCTTACTAGTTCAGTTTATACAAGGTTGGAATGATGTTGCGAGGAATGGGATTTGACAACACTACTTCCCTTTATGTTGCATCCGGTAAAATATATAACGCTGAAAAGTACATGACTCCTCTTCGACAGCTGTTTCCATTTCTACAAACAAAACAAAGTCTAGTTACACCTGAGGAGCTTGCACAGTTCAAGGTACATTTTCCCTTGATTATTCCAGTCCTCTAATAAATATTAGAAAGTGTGCCTCCCTTCTCTATCCCGTTTGTATTGCATCAAGAAATGGAAGCCAGGTGGTATCAAAGGATAAGTTTGCCTGCTGACACTATATGTAGGGACATTCATCAAGACTAGCAGCACTGGACTATACTGTCTGTCTTCACAGTGAAGTGTTTGTGATGACACAAGGAAGCAATTTCCCTCACTTTCTGATGGGGCATAGACGTTATATGTATGGAGGACATGCAAAAACAATAAAACCAGATAAACGGAAGCTAGTTCAACTCTTTGACAATCCAAATATCAGGTATATTTTCGGTTATCCTCGTAAAGTTTCATAAACTATCAACGAATGTGTTGTGGCCTGAAATTGGTTCACATGTAGCCATTTTTGTGTCCAAGATGACCCTTGTTTCATAAACGTTTCGCCAAACATGATTGCCTTGAAGAAACTCGGTTCATTCTAATCTAATTACAGCATAGAAATTGCTTTATCTGTATGCTGACATACATTTAAATCTTCTGCAGCTGATTACTCTCTTTTAGTTGTGAACACCTGCAATGGGCAGAACATGCAAGATTTTATGCTTTCTTTTTCATACTCATCATCTAATTGAGAAGTATCTAAGTTAATTTTGTATGTAGATGGGATCGATTCAAGCACCACATGGAGGACATGCGTCGGCATAGTGAGATGAAAGGTTTCGGATTAAGGAAACCACAGGAATCCATGTACACCCTTCCCATGCCTGACTGCATGTGTCAGCAAGCTGAAGCACGATCAAGGTCCACGGCAAGGAACTAGGTACGTTCCACCCTTGTAAGTAGCCACACCATATAGCAGTAAGCAAAGGAAAAATAAATATTGGTACGAGCATAGAAGAGAATATGGAGATTTCAAATTATATGGCTATTGATATGAATCCCTTCCCCAAAAAAACAGAGATTCATCAGTGAGTGTATATGTGTGCAGAAGGTACTCCGCAGTTTATTGTACTTGTACATAAAGACTTAATTATTTATTTGTTCTGGATAAATAAAAAGAATTGTTTTTTTCTGAGATTTATCTTAAGCACGAGCTCAATCATTTTGATTGTGTAAATTTAGAGCCGTCCATCTGTAGCATGCACTCATTCTGTTGACATTCCAAATTATTGCATAAAATGGTTGCAATGGAACTGGAAATTTAGCTTCCTCTAGCCGGCAGCACATGGGAAAAAGGTCTTGTTCATGCGAGATTGAAATAAGCCTTTTTCTTCAATGTAATCAAAACAGCTCTCTTAATGCTTTGTAATTCAGAAGGACCAAGAGAATGTGTAATAAGTAAATAACCAACCAATCTGAATAGTTACATAAATCAATGCCAACAATGCTTCATGTTTAGAAAGACAAAAGTAACAAAATCAAATTGCTGCCAAACATAGACCAAATAGAAGTACACTTTCACTTTATACACTACCCCCTAGGTAGTATTGCTCGAATGCATCTCAACCTTCGCTGCCGCCGTCGTGGTACTCATGGTCAACGTTGCTGTCTCCGACGTTGAAACAGTAGTCGCCGCAGCTGCCGTCGTCCTGGTACTGATGGTAGTAGCAAGAGCCGTCGTTCATTTAGTTGTTGCCATCGTCGACGAAGTAGGCAGCCATCTCCGCCATGACACTGCAATTACCATCCCTAGGTAGACAACCTCGACTGCTCGCCGCCGCTCAACCCAAGGGCATTTCCGTCGTCGTCGTCATGGCCATGGCCATGGACGAAGTCGTCGTAGTTGCTCGGGCCGGGCTGGTCTGGGTCCGGAACAACAACCTGCTGCGGGCTACCGCCGGCGGCAGCGGCGGCGTCCTTCAGTCGCTGCTTGTGCTTGCCCCTGTCGGTGACCTTGACGCGCGACAGGACGGTGCTGGAGAGCCGCGGCGGCACGGTGATCTGGTACTCGTGCATGACCCACCCGCTGGTGCTGGGCTCGTCGCCGTGGTAGTACGACAGGTTGCAGCGCTTGTACTTGATGGGCATCTCGGCCGCACGGCCCCCCGGCCCGCCGCCGCCGCCGCCGCGCACGAGGACGATGGAGGTCTCCGTGCTCTTCTGCGCGTCCCACCTGACGCCGACGCCGTCCTCCTCCCCTGGGGAGACTACGCAGACGGCCCGCTTCCCGCGCGCGCGCGGGGGCGCGAAGAAGAAAGCGTGGTCGCTGTCAGCGTGGCCGTTGCGGCGCATGAACTCCCACGGCGGGCAGCTGCAGGGGTCGGCGTCGAGGAAGGCGTGCTCGTGCGGGTTGGGGACGCCCAGGGCGCGCGGGAGGAGGTAGTGCACCACGATGTCGGTGTCGGTGGGGTCGAACTTGTACGCCGGCGGGAACAACGACGGGTCGAAGCCGAACCGCCACGCCTCCATTATTACTACCTCTCGTCGGCGCCGGCGCCGGGAGCCTGCTGGTTTCTTTGTTTCCTGGTCGGATCCGCTCGTTCTTCCAACCAGCCTTCCCTTCCTTCTTTTTTCTTCCGACGAGTTGTGATCGAATTGCTTGGTCGCCGCCTCGCCGGCGTTCGTTTCCTTTCCTGATATATGTATGCGTAGCGCTGGCGCAGGAGAGGCAGGAACTGCGACGCGCGACGCGGAGTCGGATTCCGCTCGAGTTGTTTCAAATTAGATCAGGCTGTTGTTGGGCCGAATCCACCAACCGGCCCGCCGCGTCTCGACCAAGGCCCTGACAAGATGGCCCGTAACTGTTAGCGTTACATTCTTTGCTGCTGCTTGCTTATTTATCAATCACAAAGTAAACTTGTGTTTGTTATTATATTAGGGGCTTTTCTGGAAAGAGAAGGAAGATTGGAGTCCAAATGCTTGGCTTTCATAGATAACATCAATTGCCATTGAGACACGCCGGAGATGAAGAAGGATAGGGTAGAGTGGACGAACAAGAATGAAGATTTCAACAAACGACAATGATCGCCATCTTTCCAAATAAAAAAATATATCTCCCACTCCGTCTCCTCGTGCGCTCGCTGCAGGCTCCGCTCCGCTTTCTCCGCAGGCTCCGCTCTGCTTCCTCTGCTTCATGGCCCTCTCCCGCCTTCGCGACGCCAGGCTCTGCTGCTGGAATCGCACCTCCCGCCTGCCCCCGCCCTCATTGTCGTCGTCGGCACTGGCGTCCTCTTCATCACCTCCTTCTGCAGCGGGAGATGGCGAGGGTGTCACGGCCATGCGTACTTCGTGTCGGCTGGCCTCGAGGCTCCTCGTGCCCCAATAGCACAAGAAGCTCGGGGGGGGGGGGGCAAGTCTATGGTGCTCTTCGCTCCGCTACCTCTCCTAGCCTCGATCTGTCCATCGAGGCAGTTATCGAGTTCCTCAGCGCGCCTGACATGGTGGTCGTCGTCCACTAGAGTGCCGCGCCTGACATGTTGCAAGCGTATGTTTCATGTGTTCCAGATGTTTCAGAGGTATGTTGTAAGTGTTTCATGTGGATATTGCAAAAGTAGATCCGGATGTTGCAAGTGTTTCAGAGACATGTTGCAAGTATTTGTTCAAAATGTTTTATCTGTTTTCGGACATATGTTTGCAAGTGTTTTTGATTTGTATGTTGCATATGTTTCACACATGTTGCAAGAGTATGTTCCAATGGTATCAGTTTTTTCAGTTTTATGTTGCAGTAAGTGTTTTCATATTGCAAGTTGCAAGTGTTTTATTTGTATGTTGCTTATGTATCACACACATGTTTTAAGTGTATGTTTCAAATATTTTATCTGCTTCATAAGTATGTTGCATTCAAGTGTTTCATGTTTTAGATGTGTGTTCAGAGAGTCATGGGGGCACGGCCTGGGCATCGGGGGATCAGGCACGACGAGTTGGGTGTCGGCGGTCGGGGCGCATGGCGTGCTTGGGTCCCGCGGACTAAGGGCGTGCTCGTCCTCGTCCCGGCTCTCGGGTCCTGCCCGCGCGGAGAGAAAGGACTGGGGCAGCTCGCGTCCGGACGCGCGCGTCCGTCTAGATGCCCAGACGCTAGCCACGCCCTTCAACAAAATATGGGTTCCTTGTCCAAGAAAAGGGCTAGTACACCTCCTGATTAGAGCATCTCCAAGAGTATCTTTAAATTTAGATATCTAAACTGGCTCTCTAAAATAATTTAGCCACTTAAGATGGAGAAGTTCCACTGCAGCTCCTCCTAAACTGGTTCTTTATTTTATAATAAAACTGCCACCATGTGCGAGTAGCAGCACTCAGCAAAAGTGGCACAGTATTCGCTATAGTGGTACAGTAATTCGGGTTCGTTTCCTTTCCTGATATATGTAGGCGTAGCGCAGCGCAGGAGAGGCAGGAGCTGTGACGCGACTCGGAGTCGGATTCCGCTCTCCTGTTCGGACTTCTTCAGCTCGTTTTTTCCCCCTACTTATACTACAAGAAATTCACGCCGCACAGAGAGAGGAGAGCAGGCTGTTGTTGGGCCGAATCCTCCTAGCGGCCCGCTGCGTCTCGACGAAGGACTTGACAAGATGGCCCGTGATTGTTTTCGATTACGTTTTAGCCGCTGCTTACCAAGGGCTTTTCATGATTCTAGCGCCCGGACGCACCCTTCCCAACCCCACATGCCCCCCCCCCCTCCCCCCCACGTATAGAACGGAAAACACCGCACCCCACTGCGCCTCTGTCCTACGTTCCCCAACGTATCCTGTTCTCCCACCGCGCCCCTATCCCAAAAAAAAAGTACGAAACATTTCAGGTACAACATTGTAAACATATGGAAAAACTACGTAATCCAACATCGAGATATAAAATACTGCAACATCGCAAAAATTTATAGTGCAACATTGAAAAACATGTACTATAACATCAAAAAATATGTACTACAACAACGAAAATTATGTACTGCAACATTGAAAAATATGTACTGCAACATCGAAAAACATGTACTGCAACATCAAAAAAATATGTACTGCAACATCGAAAATTATGTGCTGCAACATTGAAAATTATGTATTGCAATATCTCAAGCAGTAGTACTGCAACATCAAAATATGTACTGCAACATCAAAAATATGCATTGTAACATCAAAAAAATATGTACTGCAATATCGAAAATTATGTGCTGTAACATCGAAAATTATGTGCTGCAACATCAAAAATTATTTTCTGCAACATCTCAAGCAGTAGCACTACAACATCGCAAAAACATCTGTCGCAACGACCCAAAAATCATATTGCAACATTCGAAAATCATCTGTTGCAACATCCAAAAAAATCCATTGCAACACGAAAAAAACAACAAAAAAGGCGTACAAAACAGCCCCTGACACATCACCTTCGAGCTTGCCGGAGGGAGGAGGGAATAGGACCCCAGAGTTCGCCGGAACCCTAGCCACTGTCGTGTCTCTCAGACCCAGAGGAGGAGAAGGAGGAGGAGGAGGGCTCAGATCCGGAGAAGGACCGACCTACCTCGTCGGAGCCGCCACCGTCATCCTCGTCTCCGGTCGATGGAGCGGGAGACGGGTCGCTAGGGAGTGCGGGGTTGCATGGAGGTTGCAGAGGGGTGAGGGATGGACGGAGGGAGGGAGCATGAGCGGGCGGGGGCAGCAGCGAGCTTGCACGCGGGCGGAGCGAAGCGGAGGAGAACGAGTGCGGGGGAGCGGCGGAGCGGGGGAGGGGTGTAACACCTCTTGTATTACAAACTTGTTTAGCGCCTAGGTTAAGGCCTCGGAGAAATCAAGTTGAACGAGTTTTCGAACTTTAACAAGTTAAAACACACATGAAACAATTTCTGCAAACAAAAACAAGATATAACTTGTGTATAGTGTTTTTGTAAAAATGGTGAGCAAATAGTGTAGATAAGAATACAACTTTAATTTTTGGGAAGTGAGTATTGTTAACTAGGGTTTTTGGGAGCTCAAAAATCAAATCCGAAGTTCAAACTAGAACGTTTCGTTGAATCGACGAGAAATTGAACTTATGTTTCAAATGCCATTTTTGGTGATTTATATTGAGCAAAATAGTAAAAGGGTGCTTAAATGTTTTGCTCCTATGGTTTAGTATAAAGTATGGACTATTGCATGAAATGTTTATTGGATGAAATTAATAAGGTTTAGACATATTAAAAATTGTGACGAAAGTGCAAATGGTTGTTAGTCCTAACTGGGCCTTGCCCTTTTCTAAATCTGAAAATGATAGTAGACAATGTCGTTTTGACATTCAAATTCTAACAAAATTGTCTAAACACTGACTTCATGTTCTTGCACTGTTGGTTGCCTCTAGGCAAGTACTTGAGCATGGCTTAAGTGGTAGTGGTGTTGGGTGTCACGATACCTTCGTAAAATTTCCCAAACTTCGTTAAAACGTGTCAAAGTCGTGTTGTTGGCGCTCTATTCGCGATCTAACGTTCAGCGCGACGAGCTCATGTTGGCATTCCTCTCACTCCCTCTCTGGTTGCTCCCTAGTCATGACGATTGCGTCGCTAGCTAGCGGTAGTGTTGACCTTAGGTTCATGGAATTAGTTGAGCCTTCGTCGAATTAGTGAGTAGTTTTTGGCCTGGTTTAAAAAGCGTGTGTGGCATCGTTCCCAGTTTTTAACCTGAGGCCGCGGTCACCACGCGCGCGAGTGTGCTGCCGGTGACGGGCTCAGGGTGTGGCCGGGTGGCTGCCGCTGGTCAGTCCATGTGTCGTTGTCACGTGTCGCTTGGTGCCGTGCAACGCCTTAGCCTCGCCGTGGCCGAGTCCCGCGGGCCAGCCCTGGTGGTCGGTAGGCCCCGCGCCGTGCACACATACTGCCAAGTCACACACAGGGCTACACTCTGCCTTCCCTATCACAATGTGTGCAAAAAAATTTTCTGATCGATTTGCATATATGGAACGTCGAAAACGGAGTTCGTATGCAAAAACTAGACCAGTTTTAAGAATTGGCTCCGAATTAGAGGACAAAACGGGAACAATGTGTGCAAAATTGGTTACAACAGCCAAGATTTGATGAAAACGATGGGGAAAAACACACGAACTGGGCTCTAACACGACCTAACCAGCAACAAGATCTCGACCAGGACACAAACTCAACACGACGGACTCTGAAACTGAAATATGCAAAGGTTATGACGCGGAAGGTTCTAGGACAGGAAAAACAAGTATGGCACTGGACTATTGGACGAATGCGAAACACTCAAACTAGGGAATAAAAGTGAACCTGATGGTATACCTTAGCTCTGATTACCACTTGGATGAGAACAAGATCACGATCTTCCGTCAGGTGGTGATAACTATCGTTGTGGCGGAGAATGACACACCGATCCGGCTTTAGATCGAAAGATCGAACCCTACAATCTTAGCACCACAGCTCCTCTAGTTATCAACCGAGTCATGGACCAAGTTGACCTCGCCAAGAAGGCTAATCCCTGCCTGTGCAACGAAGAACACAAGCAAGAACAAGAAAGAATGCAACCAAATTGCAGATGAATGATTAAACTCACGAAGTTGGGGTCTCACAAACCGATGAACGGCAAAACTGTTCTTGACAGAATAATCTAAGCAAAACCCGAACCCTAATGGAGGGGCGGCGGCTGTTTATGAAGACTCTAGGGTCATGCAAGACCCCTGGACATGCCCCTATTGGGCCCAAACTTGATACATGGTCCAACGGACCAAAAAACGGTGTCGCAGCACCCTGGCAGATTCTGGACGCTGAATTGTTTCGACGATTCCCGTTGATTCCGAACAGATTTTGATGTGAAACCACTTGGATTGGCTTCCTTACCAAATTAGCTTTCCATCCATATGTGGATCATTGAAAACGGAGTCCGGATGGATCCTAGATGACCAGTTTAAGGCAGACTGGTCCTGGATTCCGAGGTAGACTCGAACTTGAGTTGCTTTGGGCCTCCACCTCGGGGACTCGAACCGAATTAGCCTCGGGCCTCCTTCTTGACTTGAGTTATCATTGTTTTAAATGGTTGCACATTGTTGTCTGCGTCAGCACATTGCTTTAAATGGTTGCAAATGCCTTACCAAAGCAGAGCAAGCAGGCCCCATTAACATGACATTAAATTGCAATTATAGCACTTAAACCACATAATGAAAATCAGTATTCAAATCAAGTGAATATGTGTTCAGCTAGGTAACTGTGTATTGTAAACTCTGAATGCATACACATTCTCATGTGCACAAGCGTCAAGATGCCACTATCCCACCAAATCTGATATTTTCATATGAGTAGAGAGGCAAGAGGAACATGTGCATACTGACCCAAATTGGATTTCCTGAGTGTGCAGGTGATCAAGTGTCTTTTGTGCTCCTGTATCTGGTGCAGCTCCTTCAGCTAATATCCACCTGAACACAAACAGCAAAAGAAATCCCATAAAAAAAACAATGATTTGTAGGTGCAGCTCTTTGGGCTAATATATTGTCTGCCCATGAATAGTAATGAACCAATGACTGATAGAATAGACCCTCTCATCCACCACTTACATAAATAGCTTGCAAAAAATATCTAAATGTATGAGCCTACATTGTACGTATTATTTCAATCCAAGGTTATACAATTTAATTAAATCTGATGATAATGGCTTCCAGTTGCTAATCGTACTGAAGAAAAGGTGTATATAAACCAATAGAACAACAATGAAATACAACTAATAGTAATGAGAAGTACAAAGTCAAACTGATATGCAAGTTACAGAAGCAAGTTATAGTTTGCCAAACTTGGTTGTCAAACTGATATGCAAGTTATAGAAGCATATATTTCTGAATGGAGTACATTTTCTTATATAGTTTGCCTACTGGCATTTATCTCCCAGTTCCCACTACCAACAAGCTACTAACAGGAGCATTTGACGAAAAGTGTGCCCCCAAACTACAAAACAACCCCTGTTTGCAAAGCAAACACAACCCCCTAAAAGAAGTGAACCAGAGGGAATAACTCCACAATATCAGATCAGAACCCAATTGTGACATACAGTTTACAAACTGCCAGTAATTCAAATGGATACCTGGAGACAGTAATTTCCTTGGAGACAGTAATATTCCAGTATAAAATTCAGGCACAAAAGCACACAGAATAAAAATGATTCTGAGCATTTTCTTTTACATAGAAGCAGACTTAAAAAAATACCTTGATGTTATAGCATAGATAAGATATTCATCTTGAAAAAGAATATTCACAGAAAAATGCAAAAAATACAACCTGCAGACATGGATACTGAAACTCAATCACAAGACATCTGACAATGGAGTACAAACAGATCAAACGATGAAAGTAAACAGAAATCATAAATCAACAATCAGGCTTTTTTGCTTGAACAAAAGTCTTAAAAAAGGCCACAAAAAGGGGAACAAGATGCAACACTACGCCGATACAAAATTATAATTTATATTCCCTGCTTTGGCCGTTCGTTGATTTAATTCAAAGTTCAAATGCGCGTCTTCTCCCCACCCCATGTTGATTCGTCAAAAAAATTGTACTGTTCAAATGAAGCATGAACCAGAGAAGAAGGTCACAACCTAACAATATATTATTCTTCGATCTACTCAAATATAGAAGGTGTTTCAGCATGAACCAGAGAAGAAGGTGTTTTAATCTTACAATAAAGGCTAATACACATGAACTTGCAGAAAATTCAGTGATTTCAAATAGGCAGCAAAGAAACATATAGAATAACTGAACCACTCAATTTAGCAAGCATATGAGAAGACACAGCAAAGTGAAACTGACCCCTATTGTAAAGATTGGTGGTATATCCGTTTATCACTGTAGACTGCAATAGATAGCACCTGCAGGTTTACAAGGCTAAATCAGTTTAGGACAAATTAAAGCAAGTGTTCTCTTGTTGAGTACCCAATATTGATATAAAGCAACCTAGATTGTCATGAGATCTGGAATAAAAATATGTACCAAATCACAGTTTAGGAAAGTCCACTATTCAGGATTTAGACCAAATCAGAGTGTTACGATGGGGCTCACACAGGATTTAGACAGGATAGAAATTCAGATTTTTCAGCATTGATTCAGACATTTATACAGTAATCAGAACAAGTAATAGCAACCATATCACATCAGTCAGAAATTTGAAGGTCTAACAAAGTGAAACCTCAGTTAGAGCTTGCTTCCTTACGAGACCACGCGGCCCTTTGGAGGAGAAAATTGCAATCATAGGACACCAAACAACGCGCTTCGTAATTATAGGACTCCAAACATTGACTTCGTTAAAATGACCCTTGAAATGTTGCCTTCTTGTTTTCCATGACATTTGGTGTATTTCAATTTATTTTTAATCTAAATACATGTATTTCTCTTCTCTTGTGACTCTTTTGCCCTTCTGCCCCTTTTGCACGCGATTGATCGTTCTATCCTCCTATCGTTTCGTCTACCCTTCTCGTACGCCCTAACCCCGACCCGACGCCGCCGCCGTTCCTCGACGCTCTGCCATGGAGGAGAAGACACTGTTGGCGGAGCGCGGAGGACAACGCGAACTCGCGGAGGAGCCCGCCGGCACCAGCCATGGAGGAGGAGAAGACGAGAACGGAGGCGCGGGGCCATGGATGGCGGACCGGAAGGGCGCAGTCGCGGCGTCGTGGCCTTGCGGGTACGGGGGGCGGGATGTGCGGGCGTCGGAGAGGACTCGCGAGCCCGTAACCTTAGATCGAGTGGCACATAGATGAAACAGCAGCGATTCAGAATCAGAAGAGAAGAAAAACGCGACGCTCCGTGACACGGCAGCATATTCGTGCTGTCAGACAAGGAAGACGTGATACTTCCACCTGACCTGAGTGACATTTTGGTCGTGATGCGATTCACGAATTCTGACTAACCACATGATAACTGATGACAAGCATGCCTATCACGTAAACTGAACAGCAGAACAAAACTTTTTTCTTTTCCCTTCTGAAATCGATCTGAATGTTCATATGTCGTTAACTGACAAGCATGACTATCACGTTAACCGTACATGGCGGCCAGCCAGCCAAAAGCGCCCTGCACCAGCCAACCAACGTGAATGAAACGTTCGTGACAGCAGAAGGGCAAAAGGGGTATCTTAGGGACAAAATACATGTATTAAGATTCAAAAAGAGGTAAAATACACTTAGTGTCATGGAAAACAAGAAGCCAACGTTTGAAGGGTCATTTTAACGAAGTCGACGATTAGAGTCCTATATTTGCGAAGCGTGTTGTTTGGAGTCCTATAATTGCAATTTTCTCCCTTTGGAGAGATCAGGATGGATAGGGTGACGATTAAAATCTAGATGGGCGAAGAAGGGAAGAGATCGTTGTCGAGGTGGTTCAAACCTTGATGCCGAGTTGCTCGCTGTCCAGTGGCCGTGAACGTCCGCGTGTAGCAGGAGCGGCGTCGGCGTTGATGTAGACGAAGGACGCAGGAGCGGCGTTGGTGCAGGATGCAGGAGCGGCGCCGTCGTCCGCGTGGATGTAACGCAGGATCAGCGTTGGCGTTCTCCGCTATGGATCGAGTCAGACTGGAGGAGAGGAGCGTCGCACCGGAGTACACCGGGGAGGAGAGGAACGTCGCGCTGCCTGCGCCGCCGGGACGTCGCGCTGCCTCCGCCACCGGGATGCCGCGCCGCCTCCCCTGCCAGGAAGGTCGCCTCGCGGTTCCGGATGCCGGCAGCTGTCGCGCCTCGCCGCCGCCTCTTTCTGAGCGCACGCCCACGACGTCGCTCCGTGACGTGAGGAAGAGCCGCGCCGCGCCCGCGCCGACGCTCGGAGGGGAGTCGCGTGCGTGCGTCGTGGGGAGGTCGTGGCGACGAGGAGGGAAATTAATTGGAGGCAGCCCTGAGCGTGCGGCGAGCGGCCAGCCCTGAGCGTTGCGGATTCTCTCACTCGCTGGAGTAAAGTCACCGGTGACTTTCTATGCCATCTATTTCTCATCCCACGATTGGAAAGCTCTTCACTTTTTTTTTTAGAAACAGCTCTTCACTGTATTAGTGCTAGCCGGGATGCAAATAGCAGCCCATCCAAAGACCGGTTCACGGAAATGCGTACGGAACAGGGATAGCTGGCATAATTTACTTTCTTCTGTGCAGCTTATCTTTTCAAAACTTTTACATATGAGCTTGGATAAATATAAAATTTATTTGAAAATTCTAGTCCTGAAAAATATCTACAACTATAGTATCTGACTTTTTCATTTCAAATCATTTTATGTGAAATTTGCCTCAAATTATCTACCATTACATGGCACTTCAAAAAATTATAACTTTTTAAATAATCTTGTATGAAGATGAAATTTATAAAATAATCTTATTTCTCAATAATATATACGTCCTTTTAGTTAACAATGTTTCTATTTGAATCTATCTTGGCACCGAAATAAAGATAAAAATTTATATGCTCACACAACATCTACAACCCAACTAGTTGAAACCAAACCGTAACTCATCTAAGACCGTAGACACGGCTATCAAATAGACTATACACTCTACAGAGGTTATACACTTTTTTTAAAAGTATGATATTATCACTACAGTGTGCTAGATGTATGTCTGGGTGAGGGGTCCGGGACGAATATATTTGGTGGATATGAGTTGAAAGGAGATTAAAATAGAGCTCAAATGATTTATAGTTTTTGAAATAAAATTTAAAAATAATTTTGAGTACAAGGGATTTTGAATTTGACTTTTCACAGTGTTATCCTAAATGATAAACAGTTGATCACTTGCCATTTAGCCATTATTCGGCCTAAATGGCCTATTAAACGGGCAAAGCGGTCATTTAAATGGGTTAAACGGTTGATTAAACGGAAACGGTGTACACTGTGTAGCGTTTACATGGTGTGTAAATGGGCTAAACGATTGTTTAGACGAGCAATGAATTAAAAGGTTATATATATTATTGAGAAGTAAGATTATTTTATAATTTTTATCTTCGTCCGAGATTATATAAAAATTATATTTTTTTTTGAAGAAGTGCTGTGTAACGGTAGATAATTTGAGTCAATTTATTCAAACAAAATGATTTAAATGAAAAAGTCATATACTATAAAGTTGTAGATATTCTTGAGGACTATAATGTATAAATTTTATCTTTAGCCAAGCTCATACGCAAATGTTTTTATTTATATATAGAAAAGATAAGTTGTACAGAAAAAAAGAAATATTTGCCAACTATCCTTGCTCTGTCTAGGAACTGAACTTTAGGCTGCTATTTGCATCCCGGCTAGCACTACTAAACTGAAGCTTCCCAACCGTTAGATGAGAAATAGATGGCATCCAGGTGATGAAAAGTCACCCGTGACTTTACTACACCAAGTTAGATAATCCACACCGAGCCCCGAGAGGGAGGGGTAGAATTCGAATTGAAGTAGTCTGCCGGGTGAACAATCGGGCGGGGGTTACTTCGTGGTGAACGATTGTTTTCGACGTGTTTTAGCTGTAGAGATTTAAAACTACCAAAAACTTATACCAATGGTAATTTTAATATTATAATTAATTATATATAAAGGTTCAGTTTAATTAACTTTAGGACTTTAATACAGCCCACATGTGCAGGCCTAGAGAACTCTGCTAGCACACCTCCTCCTTCCTCCCGCACGCGTCCTCTTCTTCCTCCCGCACTCCGCCACCACCTCGGGCGACATCCATGTTGCCTCCGCCGCCGTCCTCGACCACAACCAACCCTAACCTAAACCTAATGCTTTTTAGATCTAGTGCGAGTGCCCCGCCTCTTCCGCCGCCACCTTCCACTGCTGCCACGCTAATCTCAGCTTCTTCTTGGCACCGCCCAACTGACCATTCCCACCGTCCCGCCTTACGTTGCCGTCTCGATCACCGGCCACCGCCGTTGGTCCGCCGTCCTCCCCGAAAGCAAGCCCAGAGAGCAAGGAAACCTCTAAATCCTAACGCCGTGACCAGCTTCATCTCTGGCGGCTGCGGCGATAGGTGAGTTGGCCTGCAAATTTTTTGGCCTTCTTGTGTGTGCACACGGGGCGAGCAAGAGAGAATGCCATGCGTCCTCTTTTTTCCTTTAATATATAGCAGTGCTAGCACCCGGACGTTCGGACAGGCGCCCACATCCGGATGCCACGCCTACACGGCTACACCCTGTTCCCGCGCTTGAACTCCACGTACCGCCCGACCTGACACGACGTTTGTGCCCCCGCTCAACCCCACGCGGCGTCTGCGCCCCGCCCGACCCCTCACGCCCCCTCCAACAGTTGCAACAGGCGGGTCACATTGCAACATGTGCAACACCTAATCTACTTTTGAAACATACATATATAACACTTGCAACATATGTTTGAAGACAAATGAAACACTTGAAACATAAGTCTGAAACAATTGCAAAAATACCTGAAAATACTTGAAAACCATTGCAACACAACATCTAGATAAAACTCTTGCAACATATGTGTGAAACATATGCAACACCCAGATAAACACTTGCGACATACATCTGAAAAACAGATGAAACATTGAGAACAGACGTTTGCAACATACGTGTACAACCATTGCAACATATTTCGATCTACTTTTAGAACATCCATAAGAAACACTTGCAACATGTGTTTTCAACGCAACATCTACTTACTGCTTGGATGATTGGAGGCTCGTTGATGCAGAGCTCGATGCCGTGGAGGGGCGCGCGTGCAGCTCCGGTGGAGAAGGGCACACCGGTGGAGAAGGCGGCCGACGCGGTGGAGAACACCGTGACGGGTAGATGGCCCGGCAGAGAGGAAGGATGGCAAGCGGCAGCGCTGGAGCATGGTGGAGAGAGAGAGGGCGGCGGCTGGTCAGGCACGGTGGAGAGCACCGCGACGGTGTGGTAGTGCTAGAGCATGCGCGCGGCGGTGCGGACGCGACAGTGGTATGGTGGATGGAGAGGAACGGAAGACACGAGCAGATATGGTGGGGGCGAGCTGATACACAAGTGGAGAGTTGGGTCGTTTGCGCTGGTGTCGTGGCCCATCAACGGGAGCGTCCGTCTGAACGGACGTCCTTAGCACAACATTGCCGTTTAGTATAATAACTAATCATATTAATTTTAAGTAATTTAGTTTATTTATATATTTAAATTTATGTATAGATAAATGTTTATTGGTATTGAAATATTTGTCTACATTTTTATTATTTTTACATATTTGATTGTTGAAATATTTATGAATATATATGTTAGTTGTCATTATCTACCGCTGCTATACAACCATATTTTAAATCCCTACATGTATAGTAGTTTTATTTTACTATAAAACCATCGATAAGAAAATCTAAATATTATCTTCAAAATCAAGTATACATCCTAATTAATGACAGTTATTATTCATCATGAACATTAATACATTTCTATATATATGTAGCTAAATTGTAAAATATTTTGACTTTTCAAAAAATGAGATACACGTATTTTAGACAGGAGTAATAAATAACACTATCCACATTCGGTTCCAATTCGAGCCCATCCCCACACCTCTCTCTCGTATTTAATTTGCGCATTTGCCATTTCTGGTCACGCTTTCCTCTCCGGCCTTTCCACCACCTCGCACCTCGCGCCTCCTCCACACCGGCTAGCAGCTTCGCCTCGCATGGTCCCGCGGGAGCGCTCCAGGACATGCAAGTGGCGGCCGCGGCGGCGTCAATGAGCGGCACCGAGACGGCTGGCGCGAAGCCTGCTGCTGCGCGGCGTCTGGGCCGCGTGCTGGTCGGGCGCCGGCGGCGGGCCGCCGTGCTGCTCCTCGCGCTGGCGTACGCGGCAGCGATGCTCATGCTCGCCATGGGCGGCAGCGATGCTCATGATCCAGCGGCGTGGTGGCGGGTGCGCTGGGGCGGCGTGCGCAACCGGCGCCCCCCGGGTCCGTGTACCGCAGCCACCTCGTGTTCGAACGGCTCCTCCCGCAAATGCGCGCCTTCGCCTCGCGGCCGAACCCGGTGAGCGTCCCTAAGTTTGCATTTTTTGGCCCCCTGGGACCTTGTGGCTTGATTTCGTTGGGGGGCGAATTGAGTTCTTGCATGCCAAAGTTCCTGGTTTGTCTCGAGAGGGGGACGAACGATTGCCTCCGTGCTTGGTTAAATGTGTCATCTATGGTTTCAGAATTGCAATGTAGGGGCTCGATTTGATCAAAATTGTCATCCTATAAGATTGATCTTAGTATGTGTTCTTTTCTTGTCCTTTTATTTTTTTTCCAATCATTTCCCTTTTTGCTAAAAGGACGACAAATTTACCTCCAGCTCCAGTCACTTGAATTCAACAAAGTTTGGCTTGAATCCCTCAAAATTAGGCTCCTTCTACAAGAAAATAGGGGATTTGGACAATCTGTGAGTCACATTTCATGAGGCAAAAGAAGCATGTTTTGCCACCTTAAATGTAGTAATTTACTTGCGAAATTGTAGCATGTGCTGCTTTTCGTTTCATGTTTGAATGGCAGAAAGGTGATGACCCTTCATAAATGACAGGCATAGAGTATACGCTACAACTTGGTGATGCTAGATGAGAGGATAAAGTAATCAAAAGAAGGCACAATTTTGCAAAAGGAGGATGTTAACCAGTACCAAAGAGTCACGTAGACAGTTCGTGGAGGCAGTTTTCATGACGACATCCCATTTCCATGTTCTTTAGTTTAAATTTGAAACAATTTGTGAAACACATTTTTGGTGATCACAAGGCTAAGCAGTGAGCAGAGCACAACCACCTGTTCCCACAAAAGGTTTCAATGTTTCATAGCAAGGGACCTTAGCTACTGCTATCGCATTATATGCCACTTCTTACATGTTATCAAAAACCCTTCCGCTTATCCTGTTACATATCATTATCAGGTACAACATTGCCCTGAAATATGTAGTATTCCGGTGCCTTATTTGTGTGACCTCAAATGAGGCAGAAGAATAATCCTATAGAAGTTAAAAGAACAGTTTTTTGTGTGTGTGTTCGATATGATTTATTTTATCCTGTTGATGTGGTGTCTCTGGTTTCATATCTATTAATGTGAACTCTCACGGGTAGTGATTCCTCAAAAAAAAAACTCAGGGCTATGTGCTAGTTTTTTTTATGTTCTAAACTTTGAAAGACTCAAAACAAATCTTTGTGACTTTGGCTCATGGTTGAACATTACAATGCTGATCTTGTCTTGATCAGTTATACTATGCTAATAATCTCAAAAACCTTTGGAGTTCAACTGTGAATCTCTTTTAATTTCTTTAATCTTAAGGACCATGAAACTCTTGTTCTTTATGCTAAGAAATTAGGGTATCTTACATGTATGTGACATAGTTCTTTTTTATCTTGCCATTGCACAGTTAGTGACATCTCATTACAAAAAGTCTGGAAAGCAATGGGAACCTTGTATCAGCAAGGGGTTGATACACTCAGGTAAGAGAACCTTAAGAGTGTAGTTTGCATAACAAACATCCAAGTCATAACTCAATTCTTTGTTTACCTCTATGTCAATATAAGCTGGGAAAGATAACATAACTTGGTAGCTGACATTGATGGCACAGATTTACGCTTTTCAGAGTTACCGCCTTCAAATGGATTCCTCATAGTTGAGGCAAATGGTGGCTTGAATCAACAACGCATTTCAGTAAGTTGTACGCTACGGTCATTTCCGACTAGATTTGAATAGTCCAATTTTATAGGTTGACTTTATCATTTTGACCTAGAAGCTACATTTTATCATTATTTGCATGCACTGCTAAAATCCATTGGTATTAAAATGTTTTTTAACAGTCCATCGTGAAAATACAATGAGATTTCAAGGAGCCGTATTAGCTCTCTTACTCAGTTTAAAATAATTGTTCGGTACTCCGGTAATTAGCACTTACTAGATGGCTGCTTTTTGAGAGAGAGGAATCCAATCTCAGCCAAGAATGTCCTGGTTATATCTTTGTTTTTTTTATAATCAGCAAGGTGTCAAGTTTGCTGATAGTTGATTATGTGGTCCAAATCATAAATTGGCAGTTCTATACATGTGTTCAACCTCACTCTTCCATAAATATGATAGTTTGTATTTTATTGCATGTATGTACCTTATCTTCTGTGGAAGTCTCAATAACAAATGGAGTTTTATGTGCTTACCAATCTTCATCGATGGATTTTTTTTTTTTTTTTTGATATAGCACCTCAAGTTCAAGTTAGGTTTCCTCTTTTCAGCATGCATTTTTTGTGGTTATCTGATTGAGATTTCTTAATACAGATTTGTGATGCTATTGCTGTGGCCAAAATTCTTAATGCAACTCTTGTGACACCAGCATTTCATTTGAATAGCGTTTGGCGTGATTCTAGCTAAAAGTTTATGTTTACATAATAATCAGAGATGTATTTCAAGTAACTGAAATATGGTATATGCCTTCCTCCTTTTCTTTTTCTCGGAAAATAGTTTTGTAAAATACTAGTGCTTTACTGTACTAAGTTGGGAAACTTACTTCTGTTAGTAGTCTCCTTTTGCAAGTGTTTTTCTGGTTAATCTTTCATAACGAGGCTGGAGTGAATAAGTTAATATTGCACGCAGGCTTTTTTGTGTGCACACCAGCCTTTTTTTTTTCTTGTTGCTGCTACCTTTGAGGCTATATTTGCTCTTACGTAGTTATGCATTTTGACAACTTAGTTTTGGTCATTGTTAAGAATATGGTCCTATAAGCTCCCATGTATCCTCTCAGCTGCCTTTCCTTTTAGCATATAAAGTTTTACCTTAATCATTTTAATGTGCTGATTCTACATGTTCTGTCCGTTTGAGAATTAAACTGTAATACCTGAAATATATGTTAGTTTTCTTCTCGCTGTTTCATGAGGATGTCTTTTCAAGTTTTCAGCAAATTTGGTGATATCTTTGACGAAGATCACTTCATTAAGTCACTTAGAAAATATGTAACGGTTGTAAAAGATCTTCCTGAAGATGTTTTTCTGCGATTTGACCATAATATCAGCATAATACCAAATATGAGAACCAAAGCTTTCTCACCCTCAAGTTACTACCTACAACAGGTGCTTCCAAAATTGTTGGAGCTAGGGTACGTGCTCCCTTCCTTTTTTTCCCCCTTGCCTCGAAGTAGAGTCAGATCTTTGCACTGAGCATCCCATAGTACCATATCTTCGCTTATTTCTTGTTCTATGACACAGGGCTGTGCGTATTGCCCCTTTCTCAAATAGACTGGCCCATTCGGTTCCTATGAATATCCAGGCATTGAGATGTTTGACAAACTATGAGGCATTAAGAATTTCTGAACCAATAAGAATTCTTGCAGATAATATGGTTTACCGAATGATCAAGAGGAGTTTTTTAACTGGTGGGAAGTACGTCTCAGTGCATCTTCGCTTTGAAGAGGTTTTACTAAAGTTTATCTTGTGTGGACTATCATTTCTACTTTTCTCAAGTTGTGATGACTGTGTTCTATGTTTAGGACATGGTAGCTTTTTCATGCTGCAAATATGATGGTGGTTTGAAGGAGGACAATGCAATGGAAAATGCTCGCGAAAGGAGCTGGAGAGGGAAATTCCACCGACCTGGTCGAGTGATAAATCCTGAGGCTAACCGAAGGAATGGGAGATGCCCTTTGACACCTTTGGAGGTTGCAACATTTGTTCCTTGCAATCTTGCCTTTTCTGAATTGCTTCGTCATTTTTAGAGCCCATGCCATGTTTCTGAGGTGCTGCAGTGCCAGGTCATATTGGCAGATCATTTGTAGATTGTCTTGTCTTACTCCTTGAATAGAATAATTATCCTCACATAAGTTTATAATATTGGACTTTATCTCTGATTAAAATTTAGGGGAACTGTATTTGCTTCATTTTATAAGGTATTATGTAACTTCTATTTTCTTACTAGTTCAGTTTATACAAGGTTGGAATGATGTTGCGAGGAATGGGATTTGACAACACTACTTCCCTTTATGTTGCATCCGGTAAAATATATAACGCTGAAAAGTACATGACTCCTCTTCGACAGCTGTTTCCATTTCTACAAACAAAACAAAGTCTAGTTACACCTGAGGAGCTTGCACAGTTCAAGGTACATTTTCCCTTGATTATTCCAGTCCTCTAATAAATATTAGAAAGTGTGCCTCCCTTCTCTATCCCGTTTGTATTGCATCAAGAAATGGAAGCCAGGTGGTATCAAAGGATAAGTTTGCCTGCTGACACTATATGTAGGGACATTCATCAAGACTAGCAGCACTGGACTATACTGTCTGTCTTCACAGTGAAGTGTTTGTGATGACACAAGGAAGCAATTTCCCTCACTTTCTGATGGGGCATAGACGTTATATGTATGGAGGACATGCAAAAACAATAAAACCAGATAAACGGAAGCTAGTTCAACTCTTTGACAATCCAAATATCAGGTATATTTTCGGTTATCCTCGTAAAGTTTCATAAACTATCAACGAATGTGTTGTGGCCTGAAATTGGTTCACATGTAGCCATTTTTGTGTCCAAGATGACCCTTGTTTCATAAACGTTTCGCCAAACATGATTGCCTTGAAGAAACTCGGTTCATTCTAATCTAATTACAGCATAGAAATTGCTTTATCTGTATGCTGACATACATTTAAATCTTCTGCAGCTGATTACTCTCTTTTAGTTGTGAACACCTGCAATGGGCAGAACATGCAAGATTTTATGCTTTCTTTTTCATACTCATCATCTAATTGAGAAGTATCTAAGTTAATTTTGTATGTAGATGGGATCGATTCAAGCACCACATGGAGGACATGCGTCGGCATAGTGAGATGAAAGGTTTCGGATTAAGGAAACCACAGGAATCCATGTACACCCTTCCCATGCCTGACTGCATGTGTCAGCAAGCTGAAGCACGATCAAGGTCCACGGCAAGGAACTAGGTACGTTCCACCCTTGTAAGTAGCCACACCATATAGCAGTAAGCAAAGGAAAAATAAATATTGGTACGAGCATAGAAGAGAATATGGAGATTTCAAATTATATGGCTATTGATATGAATCCCTTCCCCAAAAAAACAGAGATTCATCAGTGAGTGTATATGTGTGCAGAAGGTACTCCGCAGTTTATTGTACTTGTACATAAAGACTTAATTATTTATTTGTTCTGGATAAATAAAAAGAATTGTTTTTTTCTGAGATTTATCTTAAGCACGAGCTCAATCATTTTGATTGTGTAAATTTAGAGCCGTCCATCTGTAGCATGCACTCATTCTGTTGACATTCCAAATTATTGCATAAAATGGTTGCAATGGAACTGGAAATTTAGCTTCCTCTAGCCGGCAGCACATGGGAAAAAGGTCTTGTTCATGCGAGATTGAAATAAGCCTTTTTCTTCAATGTAATCAAAACAGCTCTCTTAATGCTTTGTAATTCAGAAGGACCAAGAGAATGTGTAATAAGTAAATAACCAACCAATCTGAATAGTTACATAAATCAATGCCAACAATGCTTCATGTTTAGAAAGACAAAAGTAACAAAATCAAATTGCTGCCAAACATGCATAGACCAAATAGAAGTACACTTTCACTTTATACACTACCCCCGAGGTAGTATTGCTCGAATGCATCTCAACCTTCGCTGCCGCCATCGTGGTACTCATGGTCAACGTTGCTGTCTCCGACGTTGAAACAGTAGTCGCCGCAGCTGCCGTCGTCCTGGTACTGATGGTAGTAGCAAGAGCCGTCGTTCATTTAGCTGTTGCCATCGTCGACGAAGTAGGCAGCCATCTCCGCCATGACACTGCAATTACCATCCCTAGGTAGACAACCTCAGACTGCTCGCCGCCGCTCAACCCAAGGGCATTTCCGTCGTCGTCGTCATGGCCATGGCCATGGACGAAGTCGTCGTAGTTGCTCGGGCCGGGCTGGTCTGGGTCCGGAACAACAACCTGCTGCGGGCTACCGCCGGCGGCAGCGGCGGCGTCCTTCAGTCGCTGCTTGTGCTTGCCCCTGTCGGTGACCTTGACGTGCGACAGGACGGTGCTGGAGAGCCGCGGCGGCACGGTGATCTGGTACTTGTGCATGACCCACCCGCTGGTGCTTGTTGAAAAATAATCTGTTGCGTTGCATATTTCTATTCTTAGTTTGTCTAGCGGTGAGCACGACGTTGTCCACGTCGTGCGCGTTTCTTTTCATGCAGAGCGTGTGTGTGGCGAAGCTTGGCCCGGCAATGGCGCCCACGTTCCGTGGCTGTGGGATGGCGCAGCTAAAACGGGACGTGGGCGGATGTGCTCATGGCCTTGCCAACCGTGTAATCGTGTGACTCAATAAAAGGAGAAAGAAAACAGAAAAGCAGCAGTTCTGTGCGCTGCGCAAAAATCCTTGAGTTCCATCTATTCGTCGCGTTCGTCGCGAGTTCATCGAACAAGAGAGAGAGAGGGAAAGCGAGCGTTCCGGCGAGAATTGATTCTGATCCAGTTTCTACAGTGCTGGGCTCGTCGCCGTGGTAGTACGACAGGTTGCAGCGCTTGTACTTGATGGGCATCTCGGCCGCACCGCCCCCCGGCCCGCCGCCGCCGCCGCCGCCGCGCACGAGGACGATGGAGGTCTCCGTGCTCTTCTGCGCGTCCCACCTGACGCCGACGCCGTCCTCCTCCACTGGGGAGACTACGCAGACGGCCCGCTTCCCGCGCGCGCGCGGGGGCACGAAGAAGAAAGCGTGGTCGCTGTCAGCGTGGCCGTTGCGGCGCATGAACTCCCACGGCGGGCAGCTGCAGGGTTCGGCGTCGAGGAAGGCGTGCTCGTGCGGGTTGGGGACGCCCAGGGCGCGCGGGAGGAGGTAGTGCACCACGATGTCGGTGTCGGTGGGGTCGAACTTGTACGCCGGCGGGAACAACGACGGGTCGAAGCCGAACCGCCACGCCTCCATTATTACTACCTCTCGTCGGCGCCGGCGCCGGGAGCCTGCTGGTTTCTTTGTTTCCTGGTCGGATCCGCTCGTTCTTCAAACCAGCCTTCCCTTCCTTCTTTTTTCTTCCGACGAGTTGTGATCTAATTGCTTGGTCGCCGCCTCGTCGGCGTTCGTTTCCTTTCCTGATATATGTATGCGTAGCGCTGGCGCAGGAGAGGCAGGAACTGCGACGCGCGACGCGGAGTCGGATTCCGCTCGAGTTGTTTCAAATTAGATCAGGCTGTTGTTGGGCCGAATCCACACACCGGCCCGCCGCGTCTCGACGAAGGCCCTGACAAGATGGCCCGTAACTTTTAGCGTTACATTCTTTCCTGCTGCTTGCTTATTTATCAATCACAAAGTAAACTTGTGTTTGTTATTATATTAGGGGCTTTTCTGGAAAGGGAAGGAAGATTGGAGTCCAAATGCTTGGCTTTCGTAGATAACATCAATTGCCATTGAGACACGCCGGTGATGAAGAAGGATAGGGTAGAGTGGACGAACAAGAATGAAGATTTCAACAAACGATAATGATCGCCATCTTTCCAAATAAAAAATATATCTCCCACTCTGTTTCCTCATGCGCTCGCTGCAGGCTCCGCTCCGCTCCGCTTTCTCCGCCCCGCGCTCGCCGCAGGCTCCGCTCTGCTTCCTCCGCTTCATGGCCCTCTCCCGCCTTCGCGACGCCAGGCTCTGCCGCTGAAGTCGCACCTCCCGCTCGCCCCCGCCCTCATGGTCGTCGTCGGCGCCGGCGTCCTCTTCATCACCTCCTTCTACAGCTGGAGATAGCGAGGGTGTCACGGCCATGCATACTTCGTGTCGGCTGGCCTCGAGACTCCTCGCGCCCCAATAGCACAAGAAGCTCGGGAGGGGGGGGCAAGTCTGTGGTGCTCTTCGCTCTGCTCCCTCTCCTAGCCTCGATCTGCCCAACGAGGCAGTTATCGAGTTCCTCAGTGCGCCTGACATGGTGGTCGCCGTCCACTAGAGTGCCGCGCCTAACATGTTGCAAGCGTATGTTTCATGTGTTCCAGATGTTTTAGAGGTATGTTGCAAGTGTTTCATGTAGATATTGCAAAAGTAGATCTGGATGTTGCAAGTGTTTCAGAGACATGTTGCAAGCATTTGTTCAAAATGTTTTATCTGTTTTCGGACGTATATTTACAAGTGTTTTTTATTTATATGTTGCATATGTTTCACACATGTTGCAATAGAATGTTCCAATGGTATCAGTTTTTTCAGTTTTATATTGCAGTAAGTGTTTTCATATTGCAAGTTGCAAGTGTTTTATCTGTATGTTGCTTATGTATCACACACATGTTTTAAGTGTATGTTCTAAATATTTCATCTGCTTCCTACGTATGTTGTATTCAAGTGTTTCATGTTTCAGATGTATGTTCAGAGAGTCATGGGGCCACGGCCTGGGCATCGGGGGATCAGGCACGGCGAGTCGGGTGTCGGCAGTCAGGGCGCATGGCGTGCTTGGGTCCTACGGACTGAGGGCGTGCTCGTCCTCGTCCCAGGTATCAGGTCCTGCCCGTGCGAAGAGAAAGGAGCGGGTCGCTGGGAATGAGCCACGGGCGCAGCGACAGGGGCAGGGTGCGCATGTGGGGTGGGGCGAGGCTGACTAGGGCAGCTGCATGGGCGTCCGGACGCGCGCGTCCGTCTGGATGCCTAGACGCTAGCCACGCCCTTCAACAAAATATGGGTTCCTTGTCAAGAAGAGGGCTAAGAGTACCTTTAAATTTAGATATCTAAACATGCTCTCTAAAATAATTTAGCCGCTTAAGATGGAGAAGTTCCACAGCAGCTCCTCCAAAACTGGTTCTTTATTTTATAATAAAACTGCCACCATGTTCGAGTAGCAGCACTCAGCAAAAGTAGCACAGTATTCGCTATAGTGGTACAGTAAATTCGGTTCGTTTCCTTTCTTGATATATGTAGGCGTAGCGCAGCGCAGGAGAGGCAGGAGCTGCGACGCGACTCGGAGTCGGATTCCGCTCTCCTGTTCGGACTTGCTTCAGCTCGGTTTTTTCCCCTACTTATCTCTACAACTAAAAAATCTATAAGAGAATCGTTGATGAGCGTGCGATAAAAAATCATGTACGACATTCTGCTTCTCCCCTTCGATCCCCACCTGCCGCCCACCCATGCCCACCCACACCTGCATGCACACAATAACTATAAAAAGCTGATCCGTCGAATCTGGGCGCCTGACTCTCGTCTGAGAGGGTGTCATGCAACCGTAAAGAAAGAAATTTTTTTTTCTATACCCGACACACAGCCCACAAAGGCAGGCGGTGGCAGGCAGGCACGTCCTCACTCCCTTCACCACCGCATGTCATGTCGTCATCTGTAGTGTCCGTGCGTTGCTACGGGACAGCTAAACTTTTATACTAAAAATACACAGATCACATGATAAGTATTGTTATCTTATCATGTGATCTGTGTGTTTTTCGTATAAAAGTTTAGTTGTCCCGTAGCAACGCACAGGCATGAACCTAGTACTACAGGAAATTCACGCCGCACAGCTGAGAGGAGAGCAGGTTGTTGTTGGGCCCAATCCTCCTAGCAGCCCGCTGCGTCTTGACGAAGGACTTGACAAGATGGCCCGTGACTGTTTTCGATTATGTTTTAGCCGCTGCTTACCAAGGGCTTTTCATGATTCTAGCGTCCGGACGTTCGGCGCGCAAGTGCGTCCAGACGCCGGTCCCCTTCCCAACCCCACGTGCCCCCACACAGGAATAGAGTGGAAACCCGACCGCCCCCGCATCTAGAACGGAATAGAACGGAAAACGCCGCGCCCCACTGCGCCCCTGTCCCCCGTTCCCCAACGCATCTCGCTCTTCCATCGCGCCCTTGTCCCAAAAAAGAGCACAAAACACTTCAAATACAACATTGCAAACGTATAGAAAAACTACGCAACATCGAGATATAAAAAACTGCAACATCGCAAAAATATATAGTGCAACATTGAAAAACAATATACTGCAACATCAAAAAATATGTACTGCAACAACAAAAATTATGTACTGCAACATCGAAAAATATGTACTGCAACAACATCGAAAAATATGTACTGCAACAACATCGAAAAATATGTACTGCAACATCGAAAAACATGTACTGCAACATCAAAAAAATATGTACTGCAACATAAAAAATTATGTGCTGCAACATCGAAAATTATGTATTGCAATATCTCAAGCAGTAGTACTGCAACATCAAAATATGTACTGCAACATCGAAAAACATGTACTGCAACATCGAAAAAACATGTACTGCAATATTGAAAATTATGTGCTGCAATATCAAAAAAATAAGTACTGCAACATCGACAATTATGTGCTGCGACATCAAAAATTATTTTCAACAATATCTCAAGCAGTAGTACTGCAACATCGCAAAAACATCTGTTGCAACGACCCAAAAATTCCATTGCAACATTCAAAAATCATCTGTTGCACTATCCAAAAAACCCATTGCAACACAGGAGAAACAACAAAAAAGACGTACAAAATAGCCCCTGACCCATCACCTTCGAGCTCGCCGGAGGGAGGAGGGAATATGACCCCAGAGCTCGCTGGAACCCTAACCACTGCCGCGTCCCTCAGACCCAGAGGAGGAGGAGGAGGAGGGCTCAGATCCAGAGGAGGAGGAGGAGGACTCAGATCCAGAGAAGGACCGACCTACCTCGTCGAAGCCGTCACCGTCGTCCTCGTCTCCGGTGGGGGGAGCGGGAGCTAGGTCGTTGGGAACATGAGGTTGCATGGAGGTCGCGGAGGGGCGAGGGACGGAGGGAGGGAGGCAGCACGGGCGGGCAGGGGCAGCAGCGAGCTTGCGCACAAGCGCGGCGTCCTTGTCCCGGGGACGGCCCGTAGAGCGAGCGGGCGGAGCAGGGGAGAACGAGTGCGGGGGAGCGGGCGGAGCGGGGGAGGGGGTGTAACACCTCTGGTGTTATGAACTTGCTTAGCGCCTAGGTTAAGGCCTCGGTGAAATCAAGTTGAACGAGTTTTCGAACTTTAACAAGTTAAAACACACATGAAACAATTTCTGCAAACAAAAATAAGATATAACTTGTGTATAGTGTTTGTGTAAAAATGGTGAGCAAATAGTGTAGATAAGAATACAACTTTAATTTTTGGGAAGTGGGTAGCTCAAAAATCGAATCCGAAGTTCAAACTAGAACGTTTCGTTGAATCGACGAGAAATTGAACTTATGTTTCAAATGCCATTTTTGGTGATTTATATTGTGCAAAATAGTAAAAGGGTGCTTAAATGTTTTGCTCCTATGGGTTAGTATAAAGTATGGACTATTGTATGAAATGTTTATTGGATGAAATTAATAAGGTTTAGACATATTAAAAATTGTGACTAAAGCGCAAATGGTTGTTAGTCCTAACCGGGCCTTGCCCTTTTCTAAATCTAAAAATGATAGTAGACAATGCCGTTTTGACATTCAAATTCTAACTAAATTGTTTAAACACTGACTTCATATTCTTGTACTATTGGTTGCCTCTAGATGAGTACTTGAGCATGGCTTAAGTGGTAGTGGAGTTGGGTGTCACGATACCTTCGTAAAATTTCCCAAACTTCGTTAAAACGTGTCAAAGTCGTGTCGTTGGTGCTCTGTTCGCGAACTGACGTTCAGCGCGACGAGTTCATGTTGGCATTCCTCTCACTCCCTCTCTGGTTGGTCCCTGGTCATGATGATTGCGTCGCTAGCTAGCTGGTAGTGTTGACCTTAGGTTCATGGAATTGGTTGAGCCTTCGTTGAATCAGTGAGTAGTTTTTGGCCTACTTTAATAAGCGGGTGTGGCATCGTTCCTAGTTTCTTGACTTGAGGACGCGGTCACCACGCGCGAGTGTGCTGCCAGTGATGAGCTCGGGTCATGGACGGGTGGCTGCTGCTGGTAAGTCCGTGTGCCATTATCGCGTGTCGCTTGGTGCCGCGCAACGCCTTAGCCTCGCCGTGGTCGAGTCCCCCGGGCCAGCCCTGGTGGTCGATCGGCTGCGCGCCAGGCTAGGCTTGGCCGCCACTGCCCCGCGCCATGCTGAAAGGTCCTAATATGGCTAGAGGGGGGGTGAATAGCCTATTTAAAAATCTACAAATCAACTAGAGCAATTTGATTAGTATGACAAATAGCGTAATGCAAACTTGCTCTAGCTCTACAAGGGTTGCAAGCCACCTATCCAACAATTCTAGTTGCAATGATTACTTAGGCACCCAAACTTGCTATGTAACTACTCACTAAGAGCTCAACTAGATGAGTGTAAATAATAAAGCAAGCTCTCAATTCTAATTACACTAAAGAGCTTGTATCAACTAGTTTACAAGAATGTAAATAAGTGAGTAGGGTGATTATACTGCCGTGTAGGGGATGAACCAATCACAAGATGAAGATTAAGCCAATCACCGGGAGAATGCAAATGACAAGAGATAGTCGATTTTTCTCCCGAGGTTCACGTGCTTGCCAACACGCTAGTCCCCGTTGTGTCGACCAACACTTGGTGGTTCGGCGGCTAAGAGGTGTTTCACAAACCTCGTCCACATGATAGGACACCGCAAGAACCGACCCACAAGTGAGGTAACTCAATGACACGAGCAATTTACTAGAGTTACCTTTCGGCACTCTGCTGGGGAAGGTACAACTCCCCTCACAATCACCGAAGCCGGCCACAAACAATCACCAACTCGTGCCGATCCTTCACCGCTGCTCCAACCATCTAGGTGATGGCAACCACCAAGAGTAACAAGAGAAATCCACAGCGCAACACGAATACCAAGTGCCTCTAGATGCAATCACTCAAGCAATGCACTTGGATTCTCTCCCAATCTCACAATGATGATGGATCAATGATGGAGATGAGTGGGAGTGCTTTGGCTAAGCTCACAAGGTTGCTATGTCAATGTAAATGTGTAAGAGTTATAGCTTGAGCTGGCCAAGGGGCTTTAAATAGAAGCCCCCATCAAATAGAGCCGTTGGCTCAAAAACGGGCTGAGTGCGCGTCGACCGGATGCTCCAGTCACCCTGCACCGGACGCTCCGGTCGTGAATACCGGACGCGTCCGGTCGGCATACCAGACGTGTTCGGTCGCCCCAGACTGCCACGTGTCCAGTTCAAATCAAACTTAGCTGTTGCTGCCCCTTCTGCTGACAACCGGACGCTCACACCGGACGTAGAGACACAAATGACCGGACGCTGAGCCGCAGCGTCCGGTGGAGTACAGTAAGCAACCACGCCCGACTGGACGCATCTGGTGGTACCGGACCAGACACTGCTAGCATCTGATCGGCTGCTCTGCCGTCTGCTGCCTTTTCTGATTCACACCGGACGCGTCCGGTCGCTGAGTCTGCCGCCGAAATACCGGACGTGTCCGGTCACATACCGGACGCGTCCGATCCCTCTGTAACCAGCGCGACTAACTCCTTTTCGACTCAATCTCCTTCACCCTTGCTCAAATGTGCCAACCACCAAGTGTATCACCTTGTGCACATGTGTTAGCATATTTTCACAAACATTTTCAAGGGTGTTAGCACTCCACTAGATCCTAAATGCATATGCAATGAATTAGAGCATCTAGTGGCACTTTGATAACCGCATTCCAATACGAGTTTCACTCCTCTTAATAGTACAGCTATCTATCCTAAATGTGATCACACTCACTAAGTGCCTTGATCACTAAAATAAAATGGCTCCTACATTTTATACCTTTGCCTTGAGCCTTTTGTTTTTCTCTTTCTTCTTTTCATGTTTAAGCATTTGACCATCACCATGCCATCACCATTGTCATGATCTTTGCCATTGCTTCATCACTTGGAGTAGTGCTACCTATCTCATAATCATCTTGATAAACTAGGTTAGCACTTAGGGTTTCATCAATTAACCAAAACCAAACTAGAGCTTTTAATCTCCCCCTTTTTGGTAATTGATGACAACCCTTTCACAAAGATATGAATTTAAGTTCATTTGAATCCATGTTGTTTGCCCAAGCATATTTACCATGTGTAACGGTTATGGACAAGTTTCATGAACTCCAAATGGTAGTAATTGTTCCCCCTACATATGTGCTAAGAGTTTGGATTGTAGCTTGCACATATGCTTAGATAGGAAATATAGGAGACAATTTCTACCAAATGATGCTAAGGTATAAGAGATGGACCTTTGAAGCGTGATACCAATCGGAGTGCACCAATATACCATCCTTAGCACCATTAGTAACTAGACATACACAAAAGCTAGAATACCCCGTGAGATCAACATTACATGCAAGGGTCTAGTTTCCATAGAGTGAACATAGGTCTAGTTACTTTTAGCCTATGCATGCTAGTTTTTCATTTCAACATTCAAACCTACAACTAGCATACACCACACAAGCATGGATATTTGAAATTAAAACTTATGCCACGCAAGCAAATATATGTAATGCACATTCAAATGCACTATACAAGTTTATGAGCTTGCTCCCCCTATTTGTATGCTCAAAATTTTAATTGATCCTCTTCCTTTGTCATGTATTAACTCTCCCCCTTTGTTTCACTATCTTTGTACACTATTTCTCCCCCTTTGTCATCAATGACCACAAAGGCTTAAAGTATAGATAGGTTAGGATTATCAAAGTCAACAATTTGCACAAAAGGTGACCTCAAATTATAGATATGTTGGGGTGAAACCATATGAAATGAGGATCATTTTCCCAATTTGGTTCAATCTAGATGACTTGCAAAAGATATTTAACTCGGTTTGATCCAAGGACAAGCTTCTTCACACCTCCAAATAAGGGTTATCTTGTACCATGTTGAGTTAAACACTTATAGCTCATTTTCTAAATCAAACACTAGGTTTGCAAGCCCACAAACATGTCATATGCTACCACTAGATCATTTCAAACATTCAAGCAATAGTGGTACCATACAAGCATCAAATTTATTTGATTTGCATGAATGAGCCTATTCAAATGTGAAATATGTCTAGATGCACTAATCATGTCCTTAGCAATGGATGGATGACATGTCAATCAACTTTACCTTGCTTGGCTTGAAGGAGAGGCATGTCATATAGTGGGGGTGCATCAACACATATTGGAGAAATCAAGTATGTTCAATTCATTCCTTAGCTTGCAAAACCTCTTCTCATCAAGTGGCTTGGTGAATATGTCGGCAAGTTGATCTTCGGTGCCCACACTCTCTATGCAAATGTCCCCTTTTTGTTGATGATCTCTTATGAAGTGATGACGGACATCTATATGCTTTGTTCTTGAGTGTTGAACCGGGTTGTTGGTGAGCTTTATGGCACTTTCATTGTCACATAGCAATGGCACTTGCTTGAACTTGATTCCAAAGTCACTCAAAGTAGCCTTCATCCAAAGTAATTGAGCACAACAACTACCGGCCGAAATGTACTCCGCTTCGGCGGTTGAAAGTGCTACACTATTTTGCTTCTTTGATGACCAAGACACAAGTGATCTTCCCAATAGTTGACATGTGCCCGATGTGCTCTTTCTCTCAACTTTGCATCCCGCATAATCGGAATCTGAATATCCAATCAACTCAAATCTTGCTCCTTTGGGATACCATAATCCAACATGTTGTGTATGCTTCAAGTACCTCAATATTCTCTTAGTTGCCTTCAAATGACTTTCTCTTGGTGAGGCTTGAAATCTAGCACACATGCATACACTAAACATCACATCCGGTCTTGATGCGGTCACATAGAGTAGGCTTCCAATCATAGACCGATATATCTTTTGATCCACCATGTTGCCACTAGCATCACTATCTAAGCTTCCACTTGTCCCCATTGGTGTACTAATAGCTTTACTCTCATCCATTTCAAACTTCTTGAGCATGTCCTTGATATACTTGCCTTGACTCACAAAAGTGCCATTCTTCATTTGCTTGATTTGAAGACCAAGGAAGTAACTAAGCTCTCCAATCATAGACATCTCAAACTCACTTGCCATCATCTTGCCAAACTCCTCACAAAATTCTTGATTTGTTGATCCAAAGATGATATCATCAACATAGATTTGCATTATAAATAAGTCATTTCCAAGCTTCTTGGTGAAGAGAGTGGTGTCAACCTTTCCCATCTTGAATCCCTTAGAGAGTAGAAAATCCCTCAATCTCTCATACCATGCTCTAGGTGCTTGTTTCAATCCATACAAAGCCTTTCTCAACTTGTAGACATGGTTGGGTTTCTTCTCATCTTCAAAACCGGGAGGTTGCTCAATATACACAAGCTCATTGATGTATCCATTGAGAAATGCACTTTTCACATCCATTTGATACAACTTAATATTGTGGGCACAAGCATAAGCTAGCAAGATCCTAATTGCTTCCAATCTTGCAACCGGGGCATATGTTTCTCCAAAGTCAAGACCTTCAACTTGAGTGTAACCTTGAGCCACTAATCTTGCTTTGTTCCTTATTACTATCCCATCTTGATCTTGCTTGTTCCGAAAGAACCACTTAGTTCCAATCACATTATGATCCTTAGGCCTCTCAACTAAATCTCATACTTGGTTTCTTGTGAAGTTGTTTAGCTCTTCATGCATAGCATTGATCCAATCAACATCCCTCAAAGCTTCATCTATCTTCTTAGGTTCAATGGATGATACAAATGAGAAATGCTCACAAAATGAGGCCAATCTTGATCTTGTTTGCACCACCTCTTGAAATATCACCAATGATAGTGTCCAATGGATGATCTCTTGCAACATTGGTTGGTTGAAGCACTTGCACTTGATTGCTAGCATTTGATTGATCACTTGGTTGAGATGATGAACTAGCCATTTGTTGATCTTGCACATTGCCATTACTAGTGCTTGCTTGGATTTGATCATGAGAACCACTAGCTTGCACATTTGAATTAGAGAGCACTTGATTCTTGTCATCTTCAATATCAATCACCTCTCTAGGCCTTAACTCATCAATGTCCATGTTCTTCATTGCATTGACCAATTGAGTGCCTCTTACATCATCTAGATTCTCATCTTCCTCTTGGGAACCATTTGTTTCATCAAACTCCACATCATGAACCTCCTCAAGAGTACCACTAGCCAAATTCCAAACTCTATAAGCCTTGCTAGTGGTGGAGTAACCAAGCAAGAAACCTTCATCACATTTCTTTTCAAACTTGCTCAATCTAGTGCCTTTCTTCAATATATAGCATTTACTACCAAAAATCCGAAAGTATGCTATGTTGGGCTTTCTTCCATTCAATAGCTCATAAGGCGTCTTTTCCATCATGGGGTGACAATAGAGTCGGTTGCTATAGTAGCAAGCTGTGCTGATTGCTTCGGCCCAAAATGAATGACTCACATTGTACTCACTCAACATTGATCTTGCCATATCAATCAGGGTTCTATTCTTTCTTTCAACTAACCCATTTGATTGAGGAGTATACTTGGCCAAGAATTGATGTCTAATTCCAAATTCATCACATAACTCATCAATTCTAGTGTTCTTGAATTCACTACCATTGTCACTTCTAACTTTCTTGATGGTTGTTTCAAACTCATTGTGAATGCCCTTGACAAATGATTTGAATGTTGCAAACACATCACTCTTGTCACTAAGAAAGAAGACCTATGTATATCTAGTGAAATCATCCACAATCACAAATCCATATTTGTTTCCTCCAATGCTAGTGTATGTGGTTGGTCCAAATAAGTCCATGTGCATTAACTCAAATGCCTTAGATGTGCTCATTATGCTCTTCTTAGGATGTGTATTACCAACTTGCTTTCCGGCTTGACATGCACTACATAACTTATCCTTCTCAAATGTGACATCTTTCAAGCCTCTAACTAAGTCATGCTTAATCAATTTGTTCAATTGTTTCATTCCAACATGACCAAGCCTTCTATGCCATAACCAACCCATGCTAGACTTAGTGATCAAACATGTTGACAATTGAGCTTCTCTAGCATTGAAATCAACCAAGTATAGATTCTCATATCTAAATCCTTTGAATATCAAGTTAGAGCCATCTACACTTATGATCTCTACATCATCCACACCAAATATGCACTTGAAACCAAGATCACACAATTGAGCTACTGACAATAAGTTAAAGTTCAAGCTCTCTACTAGTAGCACATTGGAAATGCTCAAATCATTGGATATTGTAATCTTACCAAGCCCTTTGACCTTGCCTTTACCATTGTCACCAAATGTGATACTATCAATCTCATTGCTCTTGCTTTCATTGATTGAATTGAACATTATTGGATCACCGGTCATGTGTTGTGTGCACCCACTATCAAGTACCCAATGCCTTCCTCCGGCTTTATAATTTACCTACAAAAGAAGATCAATTCTTTTTAGGTACCCAAACTTGCTTGGGTCCTTGTAGGTTAGTCACCAAGGTCTTTGGTACCCAAATGGCCTTCTTCTTTGGGCCCACAATTGGTGTACCAATAAACTTAGCCTTCACACCATTGGCACCCTTATAAAGCATGTAACAAGAATCAAACTTGATTGAGGATACATTAGGTAGCTTGTTCTTGTTAGTCTTGCAATTTTGCTCTATATGCCCAACTTGCTTGCATCTATTGCAAAACCGACCATTGCCCTTCACAAAGCTAGCTTTGGGAATGACAAAGGCCGCCTTGCCTTTCTTGGGGTTATAGCCTAATCCCTCTTTGTTGAGAGAAAACCTTTGGCTACCCAGGCACTTTAGCAAGCGGGCATCTCCACCATAGGCATTGCCTAAGGCACGAGTGAGCTCATTCACCTCCTTCTTGAGGGTTTCATTTTCCACCATTAGTGATGTATCATTCATAGGTGGAGTGGTAATGGTTGTGCTACAAGAAGTGTTAGTAGGAGCAACAATAATGGGTTTATGAAAAGATTCATCAATAAGATCACATGTTAGTCCCACATCACATGTTACTTTCACTTGCTCCTTCTTGGCTTCCTCCTTCTTGACTTGCTCAATGAGAGAGGAGTGAGCCTTTTCAAGCTTAGAGTGAGCTTTGCCAAGCTTCTCATGGGCATCCATTAGCCCCTCATGAGTGGCATTGAGCTCATCAAAGGATTGCTCAAGAAATTTTACTTTCTTGCGCAATTCTTTGCACTCCTTTCTCTTCATCTCATTGCAAGTGTGCACTTGCTCACACATGTCCAAGAGCTCCTCCTTGGAGTACTCCTCATCATCATCATCATCATTATCATTCCTACAAGAGTCACTTTCACATTCAGCATCATCACTCTCATCATATTTTACCTTGGTAGGCTTTGCCATGAGGCATGTTGATGGAGTGTCGAAGATGGAGGGCTTGTCGTTGATGGTGATGCTTGCTAGTGCTCTCTTGATAGACTTCTTGCCATCATCACTAGAGTCATCACTATCCGATGAGCCATCACTATCCCAAGTGACTACATAGCCTCCACCCTTCTTCTTCTTTTGGAAGGTCATTCTTTTCTCCTTCTTCTCCTTCTTTTCTTTCTTATCCTCCTTGTGCTTCTTCTCATCCTCATCATTGTCACTATTGTATGGACAATTTGCTACTACATGATCGGGGCTCTTGCAATTGTAGCATCTTCTCACATACTCTTTCTTCTTTGTGTGATCTCTTCTCTTTCTTGCACCATAGCCTTTCTTCTTCATGAACTTGCCCATCTTGCGCACAAAGAGAGCCATAGCCTCATCATTAATATCACTTAGATCTTCATCATCACTTGATTCTTTCTTGGACTTGCCCTTGTTTTTGTATGATGATGAACTAGCCTTGAATGCTATGCTTTTCTTCTTCTTGTCCTCTTCTTCCTTCTTGTCCTCCTTGTCATCCCCCTCCCTTTCCACACGGTATGTCTCTTGTGTCATGACATCACCTAGTACTTGGTTGGGGGTAATGTCTTTCAATCCTACTCTTATGATGAGCAATCTTAATATCTCAAATCTTGGAGGTAAGCACATCAAGAATCTATGGGAGACATCATCATCCTTGATCTTTTCTCCCAATACCTTCAAGTCATTGACAATGACTTGTAATCGATGGAACATCTCTGGAATGCTCTCATCTTCCTTCATCTTGAAGCTTGTCAATTTATCCTTGAGGATATACAACTTGGCACTCTTCACCATCGGTGTGCCCTCATATGTTTCCTCCAATCTCTTCCACACCTCATTTGCTCTATCACAATCCTTGATTTGCTCAAACACCTTGGAATCAATGGCATTGTATATGGTGTTGAGAGCCATTGTATTGCATTGCTTGTTGATCTTATCTTGATTTGTTGGATCATCGGGATCAATGATAGCATAGTCATTCTCGGTCACTTCCCATACTTGATCATTGATTGAACCAAGATACATCCTCATCTTTCTCTTCCAATAACCATAGCATGTGCCATCAAAGAACGGTGGTTTGTCCCCCACATGGTTGAACACAACTTGAGCCATAATTTGACACCGAGGTTGTTAAGCCTTTAATCAAATAGTGACCATGGCTCCGATAACACTTGAAAGGTCCTAATATGGCTAGAGGGGGGTGAATAGCCTATTTAAAAATCTACAAATCAACTAGAGCAATTTGATTAGTATGACAAATAGCGTAATGCAAACTTGCTCTAGCTCTACAAGGGTTGCAAGCCACATATCCAACAATTCTAGTTGCAATGATTACTTAGGCACCCAAACTTGCTATGTAACTACTCACTAAGAGCTCAACTAGATGAGTGTAAATAATAAAGCAAGCTCTCAATTCTAATTACACTAAAGAGCTTGTATCAACTAGTTTGCAAGAATGTAAATAAGTGAGTAGGGTGATTATACCGCCGTGTAGGGGATGAACCAATCACAAGATGAAGATTAAGCCAATCACCGGGAGAATGCAAATGACAAGAGACAATCGATTTTTCTCCTGAGGTTCACGTGCTTGCCAACATGCTAGTCCCTGTTGTGTTGACCAACACTTGGTGGTTCGGCGGCTAAGAGGTGTTTCACAAACCTCGTCCACATGATAGGACACCGCAAGAACTGACCCACAAGTGAGGTAACTCAATGACATGAGCAATTTACTAGAGTTACCTTTCGGCACTCCGTCGGGGAAGGTACAACTCCCCTCACAATCACCGAAGCCGGCCACGAACAATCACCAACTCGTGCCGATCCTTCACCGCTGCTCCAACCATCTAGGTGGTGGCAACCACCAAGAGTAACAAGCAAAATCCACAGCGCAACACGAATACCAAGTGCCTCTAGATGCAATCACTCAAGCAATGCACTTCGATTCTCTCCCAATCTCACAATGATGATGTATCAATGATGGAGATGAGTGGGAGTGCTTTGGCTAAGCTCACAAGGTTGCTATGTCAATGTAAATGTGCAAGAGTTATAGCTTGAGCCGGCCAAGGGGCTTTAAATAGAAGCCCCCATCAAATAGAGCCGTTGGCTCAAAAAACGGGCTGACTACGCGTCGACCGGACGCTCCGGTCACACTACACCGGACGCAGCACCGGACGCTCTAGTCGTGAATACCAGACGTGTCCGGTCGGCATACCGGACGTGTCTGGTCGCCCCAGACTGCCACGTGTCCAGTTCAAATAAAACTTAGCCGTTGCTGCCCCTTCTACTGACAACCGGACGCTCACACCAGACGCAGAGTCACAAATGACCAGACGCTGAGCCACAGCGTCCGGTGGAGTACAGTAAGCAACCACGCCCGACCAGACGCTGCCAGCGTCTGATCAGCTGCTCTACCGTCTACTGCCTTTTCTAATTCACACCGGACACGTCCGGTGTGGCGACCGGACGCGTCCGGTCGCTGAGTCTGCCGCTGAAATACCGGACGTGTCCGGTCACATACCGGACGCGTCCGGTCACTCTGTAACCAGCGCGACTAACTCCTTTTCGACTCAATCTCCTTCACCCTTGCTCAAATGTGCCAACCACCAAGTGTATCACCTTGTGCACATGTGTTAGCATATTTTCACAAACATTTTCAAGGGTGTTAGCACTCCACTAGATCCTAAATGCATATGCAATGAATTAGAGCATCTAGTGGCACTTTGATAACCGCATTCCGATACGAGTTTCACTCCTCTTAATAGTATGACTATCTATCCTAAATGTGATCACACTCACTAAGTGCATTGATCACTAAAACAAAATGGCTCCTACATTTTATACCTTTGCCTTGAGCCTTTTGTTTTTCTCTTTCTTCTTTTCATGTTTAAGCATTTGACCATCACCATGCCATCACCATTGTCAAGATCTTTGCCATTGCTTCATCACTTGGAGTAGTGCTACCTATCTCATAATCATCTTGATAAACTAGGTTAGCACTTAAGGTTTCATCAATTAACCAAAACCAAACTAGAGCTTTCATATGTGCACATACTGCCAAGTCACACATAGGGTTGCACTCTGCCTTCCCTATCACCTTGCCCCACCCTGTAGCATGCGTTCATAGCCGCTCACCTCACCTACCTCGCTCCTGCTCGCACCGCCGCCTGTCGCATCATGACGCCGTGCTGCTGCGCGCGTATGGCCGCATGTGGGCATAGCTTCAATGGCTATGTCCAAGCGCTAACCGACATGCCGCTCGCTCGTGTGGTCATATCCCCACTAGCTGATGCCGGTGAGCCCCCGCTCGGGTCTTGCCGCTCCATTCAAGCGTGTCGCGCCAAGCCCATAAACCATCACCTGTGCGATTGTGTTAGAGCTACCACCATCAAATGGAGCCACCCCATCTTAATCCGCTCACCCACGCTCGAGTGCACTCTCCACGACATGACCATGGCTAGAGCTTCACCTTTCTGCCCTCTAATTCGCCTAGCTCAGGGCTTCATAGTTCTATTCCTCATACTAGTAGGTGGCATAAGAAGGCAACTAGGCGTCCCATCTTCCCCATGCCCGATCAAAGCACTTCTGATCGCCAATTTAGTGTTTTGCTCACCGCCAGCCATGGGCACCGCCGCAGCCAGTGGATCAGGGGTAAGTCCCAATCCGTGGGGAAAGAACCCAATTGGTGGTGTTTCTAGACTCGTGTTGATCCACTCTTGCTAGTGCTCATGATAGGTTGGCTTGGTTTCTTGTCATGGGTGCGGTGACACGATAGTGCCAAGCTCGGAGAGTCGCCGCCCGCTCGGTTGCACGTGGCCAGACCGCCCCAGCGCTCCCCTATTTCAACCATCATTGGAGCGTGCACCACTGTGAGCCACTGATGCTTATCCGCCACCTCTACTCTGTTGAGCGTACGTAGGTTCATCAAAATAGGTGCGCCACCCCCGTAGTTAGCCGCTCGTCACTGCCGCTCATGGTAGTGCACCGCTGAGTCCCTAACTGCCACCCATGCATGTGGGTTTAGCTGTAGATGGTGGTTGGCCCATTATTACTGTCATAGTGGGTCTAGCTTGCCCGACGTAACCACCGTTATCGCCGGTGTGTCGCGTCGCCACGCGCGGGTACACCGAGGACCGCCCCGTTGCAAAGGCAACACATTCTTGGGTCTTTAATGCAAAGCATGAGTCTGTAGTAATAGTGCTCCATTGCTCCACGTGATTATCCAAAAACCTGAGCCCTCTTTTGCAAAATGTGAGCGCGTGCGGGGGCGTCCTGGCCTTGGGCCATGCTAGGCCATCGTGACACACACGCGGCCACGACCTGCGCTGGGCTGCTGGGCCAGAATGGGTTGCTGCCGGCCCTTTTTTTCTAAAGCATTTTCTAATTAGTTTCTAAGGTAAAATTGTAAATTCAATAGAAATTGTGTAGTTGACCAAAAATTATGAAATCAATTTTGTTCATTTCATAAAATTATGATCTATCTGTTAGTATATTTTGTCTGCATGGTTTCATAGTATTTCCAAGAGTAATCTAATTAAATTGAAATACTTAATATTGTTAAAACATCAACTTGTAAGAATTATTGTGAGGAATTGGTAGTAGTGTTGGCTCTGAGATTTTTACAAAAAATTCCTAACATTATTAGGTGCTCGCTGTAATTTTTGTAGCTCCATAGGTATTAGTTTGCTAAAGTAGTTAAATGAGCCCTAGTACGAATATATGTATTTAATCAATAAAATGCCAAAACACTTTGGGGTTGTAGAACTAAAACATTTTTTTAGAGACAAAGCCTTACTTGATGACGTGGATACGTAGCCTAGTGCGTTAGTCATTAGAGCTAGCTCATTAGCTTGTGGAGCATAATCATATTTTTAGAGTTGCAGTTGCCGTTGGTTAATTATGTTTTCTACGCTGCATCCACATATATCATAATAGGAACAATGATGGATCGTGGAGTCAACCAAGGAAACAAAAAGATGCTGCCTCGGTGATCATGTCGCCATGATGGAATGCTAATCCTTGGTTACATCTTGCCCAGGCTAGCCCCAGTGCATAACCTATAATATTATGCACTTTATTTCATGTTGTGCATTAAGTTTTGAGGAGTTGAATGAAACCCACTTACATATACATATATCCTTATCCCATGAGTCTTACTAGTATGACAGGATCATGTAGATTGCTATGCTATAGGATCCGGTAGAAGTTGAGTGATTACTTGTCACTCGTGAGAGATAGGAAAGATATTATTGTTGTTATTATATTACTATCACATGAAATATATATGAAGGATAATTGGAGACTGAGTGGAATGGTACTTTAGATCTGGACTTGGTTAGGCATTCGAGTGAGCTCGGATTGCACTTGTTCTGTCTGTGTTGATCGAGGACCGTCCATTGCTGTGGATGGTAGTTAGGTCACGGACTTATTATCCTGAGCACATACTTGCTTATGGGAGCAGGAAGACTTGTCATTCTCTTGTTGTGGGTTTCAGCTCTTTTCGGACTGACTGATTGGAGGCAGGGAAAGGTGGAGGTCTAAGCACCACACTGAGACTGGGTCTCAGTGTGGGGGCTTGGAGTTCAAGTTTGGATAGGGACCTAGACCCCTTGACAGGAGGGAGACGAGTTGGTTCCGTTTGTGCCTAGGTGTGGCAAAATTGCCTAATCTAATGCCCCCTAGGGGTACTTGTCTTCCATTAGACACTAAGTACTTAAGAGAGGACACTAAACTACGTAGTTCCATTGAGCACACCCTAAGGGAGAACTCGAAATCTACATTTTCCATCAGGATCATAAATGAGAGAATAAAGCTTACAACATTCTTAAGTCATTTCTTACATCGCTTTATTACAGTAGTAGAATATTACCTCAATTGATTATAACAGCGGAATATAACAATGTATCAGAGTTACAGAGGAAGCAAAGATTAATTTAATGACATGGTGGAGTATTAACATAGTGGACAATTTATATACAAGAGCTGCTAGCAAATTTTACATCTTTTCTTATAAAAAACTTTAGTGAGGGTTATAAATAAACACTATGGTCATAGCGTGAAAGGAATCCTCTCTGAGCCCACCAGGAGGTTTCCACACTGAAGGGTCGAGATGGCGACTAGAGGGGGGGTGAATAGTCTTTTCTAAAACTTAATCGCGTCGGCTAACCGATACAAATGCGGAATTAAAACTATCGGTCTAGCCAAGACTATACCCCGCTATATATGTTCACTAGCACCTTGCAAAGATAACAAATATGTAACAAAGGTGCCGGGCTAGCTAGAGCTCTCCTAAACAATTCTAGGAGCAAGGTTACACAAACCTATGCCACTAGTACTTTAAGAAACAAGGGAGCTCCTACACATGCTAGTAAGCAAAAGCACAAAGCTAACGATGCTCACTAGCAATGCTCAATAACAAGGCAACCAATGCCTAATTAGAGAGCGCAAATACTTAGCTACACAAACTAAGCAATGTGACTAACAAGGTTACTAAAACCAAATTAGCCACGCAAGGGAGCTACTTCTATGCTACACAAGCAAGAAGGTAATTAGCAAGCTACACAAGCTATCTAATTACAAGAGCAACTACACAAGCTTAATATGTATAAAAGTAATTGCTAGCTTGTGTAATGGGGATGCAAACCAACGGGAAGAACAAAGGTTGACACGATGATTTTTCTCCCGAGGTTCACGTGTTTGCCAACACGCTAGTCCCCGTTGTGTCGACCGCTCACTTGGTGGTTCGGCGGCTAATTAGCATCACCCGCTAAGCCCGCACATCGGGCGCCGCAAGAACCTACCCCTTGAGTGAGGGTAGCTCAATGACATGCTTTACTAGAGTTGCTCTTCGCGGCTCCCGCGGGGCGAGCACAATGCCCCTCACAAGCACTTCTCCAGAGCACCGCACAAGCTTCTTGCGGGCTTCGACGGAGACCACCACCAAGCCGTCTAGGAGGTGGCAACCTCCAAGAGTAACAAGGTCCACCGGCTTGCAACTCGATCACCTAGTGCCACTCGATGCAACCTCACGATGCAATCGCACTAGAATCGCTCACTCACACAATCGAATGATCACTATCAAGTATATGTGTGATGGAGGGCTCCCAAGCACTCACAAGCATGGACACTAAGTCCCTTGAGGTGCTCCACACCAGCCATGGCCGAGGGCCACTTCTATTTATAGCCCCAAGGGCTAAACTAGCCGTTATCCCTTCACTGGGCAACGGTCGGGCCGACCGGACGCTCCGGTCGTGTTGACCGGACGCTGGACCTCAGCGTCCGGTCACCCACAGATGACCACGTGTCCCGATTCCAACGGTCACTTGACCTGACCGGACGCTCCAGCTTCAACTGACCGGACGCTGAACCCCCAGCGTCCGGTCGTTTCCAGTAAGCTCCCGAGCATGACCGGATGCGTCCGGTCGAACGCGATCGGACGCAGCCAGCGTCCGATCACACTCCAGCTACTGCGTCACCGTACGTCAGCCTGACCGGACGCAGCCTTCCAGCGTTCGGTGCATTCCGATCCAGCATCCAGTCAGTTGACCGACGCCAGCATCTTCGCGACCAACTCGTTTTCACTTCTAACTTCTTCACCCTTGCACCAATGTGCTAACCACCAAGAATTTGCATCCGGCGCAATAGAAAATAGGCATTCCATTTTCCCGAAAGCGCCGAATCCCGCCTCGCAAGCTCGGCGGGAGGGAGAGAGGGACCCAAACCCATCTCACACCTGCAAACACCACCTCCTTTGTAAATGTGCCAACACCACCAAGTGTACACCACCATGTGTATGTGTGTTAGCATTTTCACAATCATTTCCCAAAGGATGTTAGCCACTCAACTTGCCACGCCACTCGATCCTAGCAACAATGCAAAGTTAGATTACTCGAGTGGCACTAGATGACTGATATGCAAACAAGTTTGCCCCTCTTGATAGTACGGCCATCTATCCTAAACCCGGTCATAAACTTCTCTACACACCTATGACCGGTGAAATGAAATGCCCTAGGTTATACCTTTGCCTTGCGCATTCCATTCCATCTCCTTCAATGTTGATGCAACACATGCACCAACACGATCAACAATGATATGATCCACTTCATATCATCACATGATCATATTGGTTCATCGATCTTGACTCTACTTGCTCTTCACCGTTGCCATCGTCCATCGGCGCCAAGTCTTGCTCAAGCTTCACCGCCACGCGGTCCATCACTCCAAAGCCTTCGACTTGCCCTTCACGCTTGCAACCGGTCCATCAAGCCAAGTCTTGTCTTGATCTTCTCCACCTTGATCACATGACTCAATGTCATGTCTCATGTGCATTTAAGCTCCTTCATCATCACATGTGTGAGCTTTGCAACATCTCCAAGCCATTTTCACCTTCATGGCATATGTTGCTCACACACATGTACCTATGGACTAATCACCTATGTATCTCACATAAACACAATTAGTCCACCTAAGTTGTCATTCAATTACCAAAACCAAACAAGGACCTTTCACACACACAAGGGTCAGCTCTATGTATCCTCCGATCACCTACAACAGGGGGAATAAAACCCTGAGTACTCGATTGTACTCAACAAGACTTACCCGATAGGAGGAAAATAAAAGACTCCAAGGATATGCAAGTCTTATTTGGCTTGTGAGTTATTGCATCTGCGAAAGCATTACTAAATGTGTGCCCTTATATTAAATTTTATTAGCAGTCATCATTAGTTCATTAACAATACATTCTATGTAAGCTCCTATGCTACTTTCAAGTAGGTGGTGAGCAATCAGAACCATTTTACCATCTTTCATATTCCAGTTCTTATTACGGTGCTAGACCATAGCCAATGAAATCATTTAGGCCCCCAGTTGGGTTTCGGTGATTAATGACGACACGAGATTACTATGACTAACATGTGTTTTGTAGAGGCAATTTGAGTTATGTCATGGTAATGGAAATTGATTGGGCAATCATGGTTGTCATGCCCCTGTCGATGGAAATCATTTCGGTTTTCAAAGGATGGATGACAAGGTTAAGGATGGACAAATTCTGAGTGTCGTTTGGTGTTGGAGAGACACTTAGAGTAGTTTAGGACTTTGTTTTTCCTTTGGCCGTACCATTAATGGGGTATGGATTAGTAGCTTAACCTAGGTGAGTCTAATGGATTAGGTGTGGTGCACACTTGTCAAACTTAGCACTAGGTAGCTCATGAATAGCCCTAAGATCGATAGGAGTCAATTTCATTCACAAAGAATTTTGAATTGGAAGTAAATAGAGAGTCAAATGACTAATCGGACGCTGATTCGGTTCTGACCGGACATAGCTTGGAGAGTCCGGTCAGTTCATTTGATCGGCAGCAGTAGTCAGAGTATGACTGGATGTTGGACACCAGTGCTCACCCGACGCGATGCTAGCCGTATCTATAGCAGCATGGATAGGCTGTTGACCACGGACCAAACGCTAAATAGGGAAATGACCGAACTCTGGGTGCCAGCATTCGGTCAACATCAGGAAGGTTCTAGAGAGGGTTTTTGATGACCGGACGCATCCAGTGGGCAATGACCAGATGCAAGCCAGAGTCTAGTCAGTGCAAATGACTCTTTCTAACACGCAGACGTATTACACTGACCGGTGCATCTGGTCACCTTGACCGAAGCGTTCGGTCATCCCAATACTTGCTGAGTTGGACCTCAACCATTATGTTTTAAATAGGGGGTATAAATACATATCCCACCCATCCATTTGAGGTTCTCTTGCCCATTTGTTTAGCTGAGAAACACCATTGGAGTGCAAGGGAGAGCAAGAGCCTAGTGGGGTCATTGAGATTTGATAATCCAAGATTAATGACCTCATTAGTGCATAGGGAGTAGCAAGTGTGCATCCACCTTACTCAATTGGCTTGTCTTGGTCAAGTGACAGTTTGTGCTTGTTACTCTTGGTGATCGCCATCACCTAGATGGCTCAGTGGTGATTGGGAGCTTGGTGATCATTCGGCGGAGCTTGTGGATGACCCAAGTCATTTTGTGAGCGGTTGTGGGCGATTCACCGCGATGGAGTGTCAAACAATCAGCCCATAGAGAGCACTTGATCCTTGCATGGATCAAGGGGAAGTTACACCCTTGTGCGGGTGCTCCAACAAGGACTAGTGGGGAGTGGCGACTCTCTGATACCTTAGGAAAACATCGCCGTGTTCCTTTCCCTCTCTTTATTTTGAGCATTTACATTTGAGCAATTCATTTCATGTCTTTACATTCCTAGAATTGTCATGCTAGAGTAGGAGTAGAACCTAGGGTGCAAAACTTTTGTACGAGAGAACAATAGAAACACATTTTAGACACAAGGGGTGAAATGGGCTAAGTGTAGGGCTTAATTATTGCAAAAATTTAGAATTAGCCCAATTCACCCCCTCTCTTGGCCATCTTGATCCTTTTAATTGGTATCGGAGCCTCGTGCTCCCTAAATTAGACTTAACCGTCTAGAGCAAGATGTCCCATGGGGATGGACTCCCTCCTATCTTTGAGGGAGATGATTTTCCTTATTGGAAAATTCGCATGGAGGCATACCTAGAGGCTTTAGATGTTGGAGTTCTTAGAGCCACCTCATAAGGCTTTCCAAAACCTAAGGATCCCGCCAACCTTCAAGGCAATGAGGTTAACTACGAGAAGTGGAATGCAAAGGCTAGAAACACCCTCTTTAGAGGCCTTTGCAAGGATGTTTTTAACCATGTGCGGAATCACAAAGATGCCCATGCACTATGGTCGGACATTTGTGTGCTCCGTGAGGGAACCAAGAGTGAGCATGAGGAACACTACCACCTTGTGATGAAAAAGCTTAATTCATTTGAGATGCTTCCTAGAGAAAGTGCCAATGAGGTGTATTCACGCTTGAATATTCTTGTAGAGGAAGTCAATGGGCTTGGACTCACATAAATGCAACCATCCAATGTTGTAAGAAAGATCTTGAGTGTCCTCCCCATAGACAAATATGGGCATATTGTGATGGTGCTTCATCAAGGTGATCTTTCCACCGCTACACTAACTCAAATATTGGGGAAGATCAATGCACATGGGATGTACATGCACATCACTCCACAAGATTGCTCTTCTTCCACCAAGAAGAAAGATTTGGCATTCAAGGCTAGCCAAGAGAAGATGGGCAAAGTAAGAGTTGATCATGATAGCTCAAGTGATGATGAGATTGATGACGCAAGTCTTGCTCTCATGGTGAGAAGAACGACCAAGATGCTCAAGAAGCTAAACAAGAATGGTGTCAAGTTTGATGGCAAGAAGAAGAAATTCTTCTCTAGTAATAGAAGGAAGCCTATCTCCAAAATGGATTGCTATAATTGTGGAGAACTTGGTCATCTAGCTCATCAATGCCCCAAACCTAAGAAAAACAAGTACAAGAAGAAGTACAAGGGCAAGAAAGATGACTCAAGTGATGAAAATGATGATGAGAAGAAAAAAGAACAAGCCATACAAGAAGAAGGATGGCAAGAAGAAGGAATTTTACAACAAGAAGAATGGCAAGGCATACATTGTTGGTGATTGGCTCACGGACATTGAATCATCAAGTGGCTCATCCGATGATGAAAATGAGAATGAGAAGGAGAAGGTGGCCGCTCTTGTGATTGATTCTTCACTATCTTCACCGACACCACCGCCGTTATCCTCTACACACCTATGCCTTATGGCCAAGGGTGAATGAAAGGTACAAAATGATGATGATAGTAGTGGTGATGATAATGCTAGCAATGATGAAAGTGGTAGTGATAGTGATGAAGAATTTGAATCACCTTCTTATGATGATCTTGTCAAGTTGCTAAACCAATACACTAAAATCATTAGAAAGACAAGAGCTAAAAATGAAAAGCAAGAACTTGAGAAGGACTCACTCTTAGCAAAGTATGACATAGCCGAAAAAGCTAGTGTTGAGCTTAGAGAAGAAAATAAAATTGTGTCATCCAAACTCAAGGATCTCAAATCCTCTAAAAAGGAGCTTAGAGAAAAACATGCTAAACTTGAGAGGATACATAATGAGCTCACCACTAGTTACAATTTGCTAAAAGAAGAGTACACCAATCTCAAGATTAATCATGACAATCTTGTTCTTTCTCATGAGTTATTATTCAATGAGCCACATGATGCTACTAACAATGTTGTTAAGATTGATATAGCTACATCATGTGATGACTTGATTGTTGAGAGCATTGACCAAGGTTCTAGTAGCAAAGGCAAGAAAGTGGTTGAGTCCAACAACTATGATGATTATGTCAAGCTCAAGAATGAGAATGAAAAGCTCAAGAAAGATCTTGAAAAGCTATCAACCACCAACACAATTGTGATAGAGAATCTTCACAATGATTATGACATAGCTCTTGAGAATGAGATGCTTAAAGAAGAGAACAAGAGACTCAAGATGGAGAAAAATCATGATGAACTTAGAGAAGAAAACAAGAAGCTCAAGTTGGAGAAAGAACATCTCAAGACCGGTTTGAGCAAGTTCACAAGAGGCCAATATCTCCAAAGTGAGCTACTCATGAACACCGTGATGAAGATGGATAGAAGTAGCATTGGGTACTTGGCAAATCAAGAGAAGAAAGCTCAAGCTCAACATCAACAACAATACAAGTCAAAGCCTAAGCCAAAGAGATGTTTTGAGTGTGGACAAGACGGTCACTTTGCTCATGAGTGTCAAACTCCACCACCACAACCCTTGCTCACTACATGCTTAGAAAGGATTCTAGTAGAAAAATGAAAGTCATGTTCTTAGGTCCACCCAACAAGAATAGGCCTAAGCAAATTTGGGTTGCAAAGTCACTAGTTGAGAAAGTCAAGGGCCCTCATCAAGTTTGGGTCCCTAAACAATAAGCTTGATCTCTTGTGTGTAGGTGAACTACAAGACCGGTGGAAGTCATTGGGTTATTGATAGTGGTTGCACTCAACATATGACCGGTGATCCTCGTATGTTCACCTCACTAGATGAAGAAGTAGATGGTCAAGAAAGGATTATATTTGGTGATAATTCAAAGGGCAAAGTACAAGGATTGGGCAAAGTTGCAATATCAAATGATCATTCAATATCAAATGTGCTATATGTTGCTTCATTGAGTTTCAACTTGCTATCCATTGGTCAATTGTGTGATCTTGGCTTTCAATGTTTGTTTACCGAGAAGGAAGTGGTTGTGTCAAAGAAAGATGATGATCAAGTTATATTCAAGGGTTTTAGATACAACAACCTATATCTAGTGGATTTCACCTTCGAAGATGCAAACTTGAAGACATGCTTATTCACCAAAATATCACTTGGATGGCTATGTCATAGAGGACTTGCAGATGTTGGGATGAGCTCACTCAAGAAGCTAATGAAGAATGAATTGGTGAGAGGTTTGAAGGATGTGAAATTTGAGAAAGACAAGCTTTGTAGTGTATGTCAAGCTGGCAAGCAAGTTACAAACACTCATCCAACCAAAGCTTACATGCCAACAACAAGAGTGCTAAAGCTTCTTCACATGGATCTATTTGGACCAACAACTTACAAGAGTTTGAGAGGAAATCTCTATTGTCTTGTGATAGTTGATGACTACTCTAGATATACTTGGGTGTTCTTCCTTCATGACAAGACCGAAGTGGCCGCATGTTTCAAGAAATTTGCCAAGAGAGCACAAAATGAATTTGAAGTGAAGCTCAAGAAGATAAGAAGTGACAATGGGAAAGAATTTGACAACACAAACATTGAAGCATATTGTGATGAAGTAGGGATCAAGCATGAGGTCTTCGCAACATACACTCCTCAACAAAATAGTGTAGTAGAGAGAAAGAACCAGACACTTATCACCCTGCAAGAACAATGCTTGATGAGTACAATACACCCGAAGCTCTATGGGCGGAAGCTATCAACACCGCATGTTATGCATCTAATCACCTATTTCTTCAAAAGCTTCTTGGCAAGACCCCTTATGAGTTGCTTAATGGGAAGAAGCCGGACGTATCATTCTTCCGGGTGTTTGGTTGTAAATGCTACATCTATAAGAAGCGGCATCACTTAGGGAAGTTTTAAAGATGTTGTGATATTGGTTTTCTTATTGGTTACTCATCAAAGTCCAAAGCATATCGAGTATTTAATCATGCCATCGGCTTGGTTGAAAAAACATATGATGTGGAATTTGATGAATCTAACGGCTCCCAAGGAGCACATGAGAATCTTGATGATGTAGGTGATGAACCATTGAGGGAGGCCATGAAGAACATTCTGGTTGGAGACATCAAGCCCAAAGATGATGAAGATGATGTACAAGTGATTAATCCACCCTCTTCATCAAATGTGCCACAAGATGATGATAAAGATGGGAGAGTAGAAAATGAAGATACTCATGTCTCCCATGATCAAATGGTGGCACAAGCTCAAGATGTTGATGCTCCACAACCTCCCTCTCAAGTGGTTGATAGAAGAAATTCACCCCTACTACAAGCACATCCACAATATCTCATCATAGGGAGTCCTTCAAAGGGTGTAATGACTTGCTCTCAAAAACTTGCTTCATTTATTGAACATCACTCGTTTGTTTCTTGCATTGAGCCTAAAATGAAGAAGAAGCTCTTCAAGATCTGGATTGGATAAATGTCATGCATGAAGAGTTGAACAACTTCACGCGAAATGAAGTTTGGACACTTGAAGAGTGACCACAAGATGCAAGAGTCATTGGAACAAAGTGGGTGTTCCACAACAAACAAGATGATCAAGGCATCGTTGTGAGGAACAAGGCAAGGCTAGTTGCAAAGGGATTCTCCCAAGTTGAAAGGTTGGATTTTGGAGAGACCTTTGCACCGGTTGCAAGACTTGAAGCCATACGTATCCTTCTTGCATATGCATCCCATCATGAAATGAAATTATATCAAATGGATGTTAAAAGTGTATTTTTAAATGGTTTCATAAATGAACTAGTCTATGTTGATCATCATCTGGGTTTGAAGTCCCTAGATATCCTAATCATGTCTATAGGTTGTCCAAGGCTCTATATGGGCTTAAACAAGCCCCAAGAGCTTGGTATGAGCGTCTTCGGGATTTCCTCATTAAGAAGGGCTTCACCATTGAGAAGGTCGATACCACACTATTCACCAAAAAGCTTGATGGAGTGATCTTCATTTGTCAAGTATATGTTGATGATATCATATTTGGCTCATCAAATGAAGACTATTGCAAAGAGTTTGGTGAATTGATGTCAAAGGAGTTCGAGATATCTATGATTGGAGAGCTTATATTCTTTCTTGGTTTTCAAGTCAAGCAAATGAGAGAGGGGATTTTCATCTCTCAAGAAAAATATAATAAGGACCTTCTTAAGAGGTTTAAAATGGATGAATGTAAGCCAATCAAGACACCAATGCCATCTAATGGACATTTCAACATAGATGAGGGAGGTAAATCGGTTGATCAAACTCTCTACCATTCTATAATTGGTAGTTTATTATATTTGACCGCATCTAGGCCCGACATCATGTTTAGTGTGTATATGTGTGCTAGATTTCAAGCTAATCCTAAGGAGGCTCACATGGTTGCTGTTAAAAGAATCATTAGGTACCTTAAACACACACCAAGCATTGGTCTTTGGTATTCCAAAGGAGCTAGATTCCAACTAGTTGGCTATTCCGATTCAGATTATGCCAGTTGCAAAATTGATAGAAAAAGCACATCCGGAGGGTGCCATTTGCTTGGTAGATCACTAGTGTCTTGGTCCTCCAAGAAGCAAAATAGTGTGGCATTGTCCACCGCTGAGGCGGAGTACATTGCCGCGGGTGCTTGTTGTGCACAAATTCTTTACATGAAGCAAACTCTTCTAGACTATGGTGTAGTTCTAGAAAAGGTACCTCTCTTGTGTGACGATGAGAGCGCGGTAAAGCTTGCTAATAATCTGGTTCAACACTCTCGCACCAAGCACATAGATATCTGCCATCATTTTCTTAGAGATCATGTTGCTAAAAATAATATATCACTAGAAGGTGTAAGGACCGAGGATCAATTGACGGATATCTTCACTAAACTGCTAGATGAGGCTATATTTTGTCGGTTGAGAAATGAGCTTAATGTGCTTGACTCTAGTAACTTCTCTTAAAAATGAGCTTGTGTTGTCCCTTGAATTGCACTGTAATATAAAACATGTTTAATTTTTAGTAATGCACTTTGGCTTGTCTAACATGGTTGAGATAACTGCCAAAAAGCGTGTGAAGAAGCTTAACCTTGGATCAAACTTGACAAGCAACTAGACTTACTTTCAAGTATTGCATTACATGAGCATGTGTGTTGCTTTGTCGTTTCTTTTCGGTTATCTTTTGAGCACCCGCTATGTTTATCCACAAATAGGGAGAGCATTTGAAGCTCCTATTGGTCATAAAACCCTCTTGTGTGGTCACATGGTGCTCCTTGCCCCTTTTGTTGCCTATTTTCTTAAAAAGAATTATAGCCGAAGGCAAATTATTTAGAAAAACTTGAGGGTTTGAGAGAGGTCTCTCATATCAGTCCCAATTGGTGTTTATTTGGGTCTTATCAAAGTTTGGGACTTCATTGGGAGAAAGCATCGCAAAGAAAGGAGGAGTATCTGTAGTTGAAGAGGGACAAGACGTAGGGACTGGACTCTCCTGTTGCAGCGTCCGGTCAGTACATCAGGAGGAGATACTATTGCTGAAGCAGGGACCGAAAGATGAACAGTATTTCACGTGCGTTAGGTGTGAAGTTGAATCCGTGTTTGGTCAATACGAGGAAGTTATCAGAAAAGGATCAAATTCAGAGCTGTGTCTGGTCACAGTACATCGGACTCATTCAATCACCATTTAGGCGTTTCTTCAACTCTCTGTACTCGACCAGACTCTGGTTTTCTGTGTCTGATCATTTTCACCGGCGCGTCCGGTCGCTTCAACTCATGTGGATTAGATCCATTTCTTCTATAATTATCATGGGGGCCCTCATTTACTACATCTCCACCGCCACGCCCACGCTTGTGTCTTCGCCGCCTGCACCACACCGCCTGCATTGAGTCGCCATGCCACCGCACGCGCCTCGCCCGCCGCCACATGCTCATGCTCCACCGTGCCTGTGCCTATCTCACCCTTGCCGCCTGCACTGCACCCCCTACATCACACCGGCGTGCCACCACACGTGCCTTGCCTGCCGCCATGTGCTCATGCTCCACCACGCCGCCGCATGCTCGCGCACCACCGCATCGCCGTGTTGCCATCCTCTCACACCGACGGTTTCCTAGTGTCATGCCTCCTTGGCCACCGCACTAGTTCATGGCACCTAACCCTAGCCCTAAGGGTAAGCCATCTCCATTGCCTACCACATGTTCGATGAATCATCTCAATCGGCCTTGATTTCAATTCTAATTCCTCTCTCGGCCATATGACCTTGCAGTGCTATTGTCGTTCCCGTGTGGTGTCCCTGTGATCGACAACTTATCCCTTCGCATGTCTTGGGATTGTTCTAAGGTAGCAAGACATATTCGCTCATTACTTTCCTACTGCTTGCTTTCCATTAGGTCATTTGCTTCCTAGTATATAAAGTTGCTTATATATATACCTCCTATTCTATCGTGCAGTCAGTTCGAGTAGTGAGTCTACTTGGCAGTTGGGTAGTTGATAGATTTACTCGGGGCCAAGCCTGCGAGTATGGATTGAGACCAAGCCTCACAAGTGTCAGTTGGCAGTTGTTCCTTATCAGTGGTAGTGATTCTTGTCAGCTTCAGAGATGGCTCATTGCAAGAACATCGGGGGTGGTTCCAGCGATGAGGATCCAAGGCCCCCACCTCACCTGACTGCTCAACAAAAAGGAAAGGCAAAAAAGACTACAAAGAGGAAGCACAAGTTTGATGATGTTGAGGTAGAGAGAGCAGCAGCAGTGGTAGCCACCGCAGAGCAAGCCGAGATAGGTGGATCTGGAAGTGGCATTCGTATAGGCGATCAATTGTCACTGGCTCAGAGGGCTGCCATCAAGAGGATTGAGGCTAGTCTTGGTAGTCCACCTGGGACCATCATGCTTGGAGGACGGCATATCTCTTTAGAGGAGAGTCAGACTCAGGGGGTGACTGAGCAGCAAACATAGTCAGCAGAGTAGACAGAGGACGCTCAGCAGGGAGAGCAGGTTGAGGAGACAGAGCAGGTAGCATAGCCACAGCTTTGATGCTCTAGTCGCACACACACTCAGGTGTCACCGAGGCCTCAGACATAGAGGCAGGGCTCTCGTCCACCTCCCAGACCATAGGGGCTGCCTCCGGTGGTTCACCTTGACCTGAGGGCAGCCACAGCCAGACAGGTGCAACAACTATGGTTTGTATAATTTGAGGATTGGTTTCCATCGAGGCGGGATGAGCATGCCTCAAAGCACTTCTATACTATGTTGTAGGAGGACTTCTACAGTGCATATCTCAACAGTGATGTTACCTTTAGATCTCAGCAGGTCTGCTCCTTAGAGTCTCTAGTTGCAGTTGCAGGCGAGCAGATCCGTCCTCACCTCACTTATCTGCTAAGCTTGTCAGATCTTCTTGGATGGACTGGTCAGTATGTTCCACCTTGGGTCTATGAGTTCTACTCCTCCTTGTGGATTGACTCGAGACACAGGTTTATTCATTTTGCTTTCTAAGGGCGTGACTACAGGCTCTAGAGCTTGAGGGTCAGAGAGATACTAAGAATTCCAAAGTCACCTATTCATCTCCATGAGGCATGCTATGGACAGACAGAGCCTCCGAGACGCCCTCATGGTGGACTTGTGCCACCTACAGATCTTGTTAGACCGTGCTTCATAGAGCCATTTGACGAGGGGTCGAGCAGGTCACCACGTGACCTTACACCTACAGCTTGACTCCTTGATGCCATTATGAGGACTATGCTTCCGAGGATGGGCTACCGCAAGGGCCTGACTCGAATTTTGCTGTGGCTAGTGCATTACCTGGTGTCTTAGACTGTCTTTGATATTTGGGATTTGATGCTTTCAGAGATGGAGGACACACTAGCAAAGGGCTTCAGAGGTCACTGTCAGCTGCCTTATGCTCATTGGATCACTTTCTTACTCTGGAAGGCAGTTACACACAAGTCCCTAGAGACAATGGCAGAGTGGACAGGTGCTACTACTGAGTTTCCATAGTATGACATTAGCCAGATACTATGTCATAGTCATGCAAGGACACCTCGCCAGCTGAGTCGTCACCTAGAGGTACCAGAGATAGCAGCTCAGCAAGATGAGATCATTAGGGGTATCACACAAATAGAGGACGAGGAGCTTGATGCACAATAGGAAGATGAGGCCGAGAGCAACCCGAGTGATAGCTCAGACGATGACTATCAGCCGATTCCATAGATGGCACCTCGTCCTCATGACAAAGAGGCCAGTGGCTCTAGCTCAGGTCCACCATAGCCACCATAGATAGACCCGACATTTCCAGCTGTACTTGAGCGGATAAGGTAGGACTAGACACACCAGGCATAGGAGACCGCCACTACACTTGCTTAGGTTCTGGCACGACAGGATGAGTTTCAGTGGTAGCAGCAGGCCATACAGCAGCAGCAGCTTATGATTCAGCAGCAGTTACTCAGCTTCATGTAGCATGTTTTCACTGCTATTGGGGTTGATCCTTCAGATAGGCTAGCCTGCCACCACCACTCCAGTGACTCCAACTGTACAACCCAGTGGGCTTTCGAGTCAGAGACAACCAGCTCCTCAGTTTTCCTCACCTACAGAGCAGGTGTCTTAGTGGTTTGCTTCACTAGGGACAGCTCAGGGTCCGCACTTTACTCCTATTGTTACAGGCTTCACTCTGACTCAAACTTCTTCAGCGTTAGTGATGGACATCCCTATCTCTAGGAGTCTCGATGCTACCTTCAGTGAGCTTATAGGGCTGCCTACACCTCTAGTGTTCTGAGTCTCTATCCCTACCACAGCTGCTCCAGTTACCAGGACTACCGAGATGATTTTGTCATCTATTGCATCATCCGAGCCACCTCAAACAGTCACTCCTACACTTGAGGCTTCAGCGATAGCGACATATGTGGCTCCTCCACCTACAGTGACACCAACAGAGCTATAGGCCATGCCAGTTACTAACTAGACCCAGACCGCTTCACCTTCACTTCCAGCTATAGAGGGTCAGACCTCTCAGAATTTAGGGTTAGAGGATGATGCAGCTCAGTTCCAGGTCTCTCACCGCACCTCAGCGCCCGACTCGACTGCTCCTATCTCGCCGTCTGACCTTTAGGTTTTGGTGCTTGACGCCAAAGGGGGAGAGGGACCGAGTGTTAGACTTAGGGGGAGTGTGTGAGATGGACTCGATTCTTTTGGTCTTTCGTGTGTGATACTTCGTACATTCACGTTTACTTTCATGCATTGTATTGTATACATATGATGGTAAGACTTATGTGACATGTGTGCTCTCTACATTGGTTTTATATATGTCATGTCACTTAGTTATGCTCATTTGCTTTGCTTCCACGTTTTACTCTGATTCAAATGAGCTTTACTTCATATACTCATACTTAATTCTTATCTTTTGAGTACACCATGTTGGCTTGGGTCATATAAGCATGCCTAATCCTTTTGTTTTTATTATCAAAAGCTTATATGAACCAAGCATGTTGAAAACCTCACTCATCTCTTTTACATACTCGAGGTTGTGTTGTCATCAATCACCAAAAAGGGGGAGATTGAAAGCATCTAGGCCCCCAGTTGGGTTTTAGTGATTAATGATGACACAAGATTACTATGACTAACGTGTGTTTTGCAGAGGCAATTTGAGTTATGTCATGGTAATGCAAATTGATTGGGCAATCATGGTTGTCATGCCCCTATCGATGGAAATCATTTTGGTTTTCAAAGGATGGACGATAAGGTTAAGGACGGACTAGTTCTAAGTGTCGTTTGGTGTTGGAGAGACACTTAGAGTAGTTTAGGACTTTGTTTTTTCATTGGCCGTACTATTAAGGGGGGTATGGACTAGTAGCTTAACCTAGGTGAGTCTAATGGATTAGTTGTGGTGCACACTTGTCAAACTTAGCACTAGGTAGCTTAGGAATAGCCCTAAGATCGATAGGAGTCAACTTCATTCACAAAGAATTTCGAATTAGAAGTAAATGGAGAGTCAAATGACTGACCAGACGCTGATTCGGTTGTGACCGGACGTAGCTTGGAGAGTCCGGTTAGTTCATTTGATCAGCAGCAGTAGTCAGAGTGCGACCGAACGCTGGACACCAGACGCGGCGCTAGCCGTATCTGTAGCAGTGTGGACAGCCTATTGACCATGGACCAGACGCTGAATAGAGAAATGACCAGAGTCTAGGTGCCAGCATCCGGTCAACATCAGTAAGGTTCTAGAGAGGGTTTTTGATGACCAGACGCATCCGGTGGGTAATGACCGGACGCAGGCCAGAGTCCGCTCAGTGCAAACGACTCTTTCTAACACGTTGATGTATTACACCGACCAGTGCGTCCGGTCACCTCGACCGAAGCGTCCGGTCATCCCAATACTTGCTGAGTTGGACCTCAACCGTTATGTTTTGAATGGGGTGGTATAAATACATATGCCACCCATCCATTTGAGGTTCTCTTGCCCATTTGTTCAGCTGAGAAACACCTTTGGAGTGCAAGGGAGAGCAAGAGCCTAGTGTGGTGATTGAGATTTGATAATCCAAGGTTAAGGACCTTATTAGTGCATAGGGAGTAGCAAGTGTGTATCCACCTTACTCATTAGGCTTGTCTTGGTTAAGTGAGAGTTTGTGCTTGTTACTCTTGGTGATCGCCATCACCTAGATAGCTCGGTACTGATTGGGAGCTTGGTGATCATCCGACAAAGCTTGTGGATGACCCAAGTCATTTTATGAGCGGTTGTGGGTGATTCACCATGACGGAGTATCAAAGAATCAGCCTGTAGAGAGCACTTGATCCTTGCACGGATCAAGGGGGAGCTACACCCTTGCGCGGGTGCTCCAACAAGGACTAGTAGGGAGTGGCGACTCTCTGATACATCAGGAAAACATCGTCGTGTTCCTTTCCCTCTCTTTATTTTGAGCATTTACATTTGAGCAATTCATTTTATGTCTTTACATTCCTAGAATTGCCATGCTAGAGTAGGATTGAAACCTAGGGTGCAAAACTTTTATACGGGAGAACTATAGAAACACATTTTAGATACAAGGGGTGAAATGGGCTAAGTGTAGGGCTTAATTATTGCAAAAATTTAGAATTAGCCCAATTCAACCCCCCCCCTCTTGGGCATCTTGATCCTTTCAGCCAAGTCGGTACCGTCTCACACAAAGGGCGATTCATGAATCAATGTATCCCAGCTGGGTACCGCGAAACACACGCCCTATTTGTACCCCAAACACAAACAAGACGAACCCATTCTACTCCTGTCGAGGGGTCCAAGTCCCTGTCCAAACTTGGACTCAGCCCCTACACTTGAGACCCGGTCTCAGTGTGGTGCTTAGACCTCCACCTTTCCCCGCCTCTAATCAGTCAGTCCAGAAAAAACCAAAACCCACGACAAGAGTGTAACGAGCCTTCCCGCTCCCATAAGTAAATATGTGCTCTGGATAATAAGTCTGTGACCTGACACCATCCACAGCAATGGACGGTCCTCAATCGACATAGGCAGAACACGTGCAATCCGAGCCTGCCTAAAATGCCTAACCAAGTCCAGATCCAAAGTACCATTCCAACCGGTCTCCAATTATCATTCATATATATTCCATGTGATAGTAATATAATAACAACAATAATATATTTTCTATCTCTCACGAGTGATAGGTAATCACTTGACTTCTACCGGGTTCTATAGCAGAGCAATCTACACGATCCTGACATACTAGTAGGACTCATAGTATATATATATATATATATATATATATATATATATATATATATATATATATATATATATATATATATATATATATATACTATGATTTTATTCAACTCCTAAAAACTTAATGCACAAGCATAAAATAAAGTGCAGAATAATAGGGGTTATGCACCAGGGCTTGCCTAGGTAAGATATAAACGAAAGTTAGTATTCCATCATGGTGACACGATCATCAAGGCACCATCTTTTCTGCTACTTCAGTCGACTCCATGATCCATCGTTGTTCCTATTATGATATACGTGGATGCAACATAGATACGTAAATAATCAACGGCAACTGCAATTCTAAAATATGATTTTGCTCCGCAAGCTAACGAGCTAGCTTTAATGACTAACGTACTAGTCTACGTATCCACGTCATCAATTAAGGCTTTGTCTCCGGAAAAATGTTTACTCCTAAAAACTTAATGCACAAGCATAAAATAAAGTGCAAAATAATAGGGGTTATGCACCAGGGCTTGCCTGGGTAAGATATAACCGAAAGTTAGTATTCCATCATGGTGACACAATCATCAAGGCACCATCTTTTCTGCTACTTCAGTCGACACCATGATCCATCATTGTTCCTATTATGATATACGTGGATGCAACACAGAGATGTAAATAATCAACGGCAACTGCAATTCTAAAATACGATTTCGCTCCGCAAGCTAACGAGCTAGCTTTAATGACTAACGTACTAGTCTACGTATCCATGTCATCAAGTAAGGCTTTGTCTCTGGAAAAATGTTTAGTTCTAAAATCCCAAGGTGTTTTGGCATTTTATTGATTAAACATATATTTTTGAACTAGGCCTCATTTAGCTACCTTAGTAAATTAATTATTATGGATCTACAAAAATTACAGTGAACACCTAATAATATTAGGAATTTACTGTACCAATTTATCACAAACATTCCTACAAGTTTATATCTCACTATATTAAGCATCTCAAATTAATTAGATAACTCTTGAAAATATTACAAAACTATGTGAACAAAATATACTGGCAGATAGATCATGATTTTAGGAACCTAACAAAATTGGTTTCGTAATTTTTGGTTAACTACACAATTTTATACTGAATTTACAAATTTACCTTAGAAACTAAATTAAAAATGCATGAGAAAAAGAAAAGGGCTGGCAGCAACCCCCTCAGGCCTGACAGCCCAGCGCGTCGCGGCTGCGCGCGCGTCGCGGTGGCCTATCACGGCCCAAGGCCGGGGGCGCCCACGCGCGACAGTGGCTTTGCAGAAAAAGCCCTTGTGCTTTTAGATAATAACATGACTATTATGCGTACTATTCCTACCGTCAGTAATCTTGCAACCAAACCCTCGGATATTTTCACCTTTACCACGAGGAGATCACTGGAATCCCCGCGCGTGTCGGTGTGGCGGTCGACGACATAAGGCGGTTATGCCAAGCAACCTAGACGTGCTACGACGGAAGTAAAGGGCCGACCACTATCTACAGCTAAATGCGCAAGGATGTGTGGCGGTTAGGGATTCGGAGGCGCACTGTCGTGGGCTACAGCGGCGAGCGGCTATCCGCGACGACGGCACGACTGTTCTGATGAACCTACGTACGCTCGGTAGAGTAGAAGTGGCGGATAAGCATAAGTGGCTCACCATGGTGCACACCCCACTAACAGTTGAAGCAGGGGAGCGCTTTGGCGGTCTAACCACATGCACCCGCACCACGCGGCGGCGCTCCGAGCATGGCACCGTCGCGTCCACACTCCGTCGATGAGCACCCTAGCCAAAGTAGCCCGAGCACCGGATGGAGGGAGTCAAGACGAGCTCAGGGTTATGAGCAATCGAACCGCTACCACTCCTACATGCCTTACCTCCCAACCTACCGATTCGGCGGCGCCCAAAGCCGACGGCGAGCAAAATGCCAAATTGCCGGTTGGTAGTGATTGGACGGGCTTGAGGAAAACAGGGCGCCTAGCTGACTATCTATGCCACCCACTGATGCGGGGAATTATGTAGCGAAGCCCGAGCTGGTGGTTAGGAAGAGGAAGGAATGGTGGCTCTGCACACGGTGCGACTATGGAGAGGTCACACGAGTGAGCCCGAGCGGATTAAGACATGTGACCCGGATCGACGTGCGCATAGATGACGAGATTTAGAGGCTTGGCGCGAAGCGCTTGAATTGGAGCGGCCGGACCCGAGTGGGGACAAGCACGGCAGAGGGACATCACCGTCGCCCCTGCGACCAAGGGCATTGGCCCAGACGCGACGGCCTTTGGCACCTGCCTAGAGCCACGATGCGGTAGGTGAAACGAGGGGTGAAGCGAGCGCCACGATGGCAAGGTGATGGTAGCCGCAGCCTTGTCTCATCCCCGCGCGCGGCTCGGCGACCAGAGGGTGGCTCGTGCACACAGTGATAGCGGGGCCAAGCCATAGCCAGCCGGGATGGCCAATGTGAGGCCAAGGGCGCCGCGCGACACCGACCGACACACGAGCTAGCCAGCGGCAACAACCCGGTCACGACCTGAGTTCGGCGCCAGCCGCGTACGCATGCGTGGTGACCGCGCCCATGGGGCCAACGGCCGAAACGGTGCCAAGCACGATTTTTAAAGCGAGCCAAAACTACTTAGCGTCTCGATTATGACTCAACCAATTCCACTAACCTAGCAAAACAATGCTTACGACCAGAGGATGGCCCAAGAGAGAGATGGAGAGACGCCAAGATAGGATCGTCGCGCTGAACGCCGGTTCGCGAACCGAGCACCAAATCATGGTTCACATCGCGTTCTAAGGAGGTTTGGGCAATTTTTACGAGAGCAACATGACATCCAACCCAACTTCGACCTACACCATGCTCAAGTCCTTACTTAGAAGCAACCAACAGTAAAAAAACATGAAACTAGTGCTTAAGTATTTTTGTTAGAAATTAAATGTCAAAATAGCATTGTCTTACTACTTTTTCATACTTAGAAAAGTTAAGGATTTCAGTTGGGGCTAAGTAACCATTAACTCTTTTGTCGCAATTTTCAATAGGTCTAAACCTTGTTAACTTTAACCAACAAATACTTCATGCAATAGTCCATACCTTATACTAACCCATAGGAGCAAAATATTTAAGCACCATTTAACTATTTCGCTCAATATAATTCGCCAAAAATGGTATTTTAACAATAGTTCAAGTGTTTGTCGACTTAACAAAAAGGCTTATCTTAACGTCAAATTTGATTTTTGAGCTCCCAAGAGCACTAGTTAACACTATTTATTCTGATTTTTTTCAACCACAAAAATAAGTCACATAGGATTCGCTTATCATTTCTAGTACGTTATAAAATTTTAAAACCAAAAACTTATTTGGCTAATCCCTCTCGTACCTAAATCTCGGTGCTAAGCAAGCTCGTAACACCAGGGGTGTTACACTGGGGTGCAAGCAGGGCATGTGTTTCGGGGTACCTAGCTGGGATACATTGATTCGTGAATCGCCGTTTCTCTGAGACGGTATCTACTTGACTATGGTCTAGCACCATAGTAAGAACTAAAACTTGGAAGATGATAAAATGGTTCTGAATGCTTACTCACATGCCCGAAAGTAGCATATGAGCTTACCTAGAATGATTAGCTAATTAACTAAAAACAACTGCTGAAAACTTGGAACATAAGGATGCACTATTAGTAATGCTTCCTGCAAAGGCAATAATCCAGCAAGCCAAAAAGCCTTGTATATCCTTAGAGTCTTTGATTTTCTCCTGTCGGGTAAGTCTTGCTGAGTACAATTGAGTACTCAGGGTTTTATTCCCCCTGTTGCAGGCGATCGGTATGGTTGAACTACACTTGTGTGTGGAAACCTCCTGGTGGGCTCAGCGAGGATTTCCTGACGCTGCTGACGTAGAGTTTATTCAAAATTTTCTTAAAAATGTTTTGCAAAGAAAAAACTTATAATCTGTTACCATTCCTTGTATGTAAATGTTCCTCGTGTAGCTCTTAACCTTGTAGTGTATGAATTTTTATTTCCGTTGAAACTCTGATCATATGTTTAATTCCGCTATTGTATTAAACAATGTAAGAAATGGCTAAAGAGGTTGTAAGCTTTATACTCTCATTTATGATCCTAACGGAAAAATGTAGAATTTTGAGTTCTTCCTTGGGGCGTGCTCGACGGAACGATATGATTTAGTGCACTCTCTTGAGTACTTAGTGTTTAATGGAAGACAAGTACTCATATGAGACATTAAATTAGACGGTTCTGCCACAGGGGAGAGAGCGAGTGTGGGGGAGCGGGGTGTGGATTGGTGCGTCCGGCCGCTCGGATGCCCGGTTCAAATCATTATCGTTTATTTATTACTAATTAGGGCTTCTCCAGATTGGTAAGGATTGGAGTCCAAATGCTTGGCTTTCAGACAAGGCATTGGCACTGCTATGGCGAGGATCAGAGGCTTGGAGTTCAGAACCTGGTTCTTTATAAACAGATAATACAACCATGGTCAGGACTCAGGATAATGCTGGCTTCATACGATAGTGCTATCTTGTGATTTTCCCTAAAACAAATGCCAGCTCTTCTACATTTACCTCTGCCTCATTATTAGGATGTGGAAAGCCACATAACCTAGTAGCTACGTTATGTCCTGGGAAAAAAGAAATATTGTAATATTTATACTCATATACATTTTCTCGCCAATCATGTCACCAGATTTTGGTAACCAGTAAGGTACTGGATTTCTTCTTTCAGTTCAAGACATGTTTTGTGGTCCGAATTATCATTCAACAACAACAACAACAAAGCCTTTAAATCCCAAACAAGTTGGGGTAGGCTGTCCGAATTATCATTGTGCTTCCATATTTCTTACTATCTGATATAGTTACTCACGTACATTATGTGTCATGTTTTGAATTTTTTTCCCTTTTGTAAACAGGGTAGTTAATAATGTTCTCTTGGAATTTCTATACCTCATCTCCCATAGAATTGTGAATAAATTCGTACTGAATGTTCTGTGTAGTACCAATGTTCATCTGTACGGTTATTTATTTCTTTTTAATAATATTACTTACATTTCCAGTTTTCAGCATGCATAATTGATGTCAATGTAATAGAATGTCCAAATGCAGATTTGCAATGCTGTTGTTGTGGCCATAATCCTTAATACCCCAGCATTTCATTTGAATCACGTTTGGCGTGATTACAGGTAACCATTTTATTTACCATCAGAATAAATAAGGATCTGTTTGGAGCAAGTGAACTATGGCATATGCTTTAAACCCGGCTCGGAACTCGGTTTTGAAATAGTCCTTTGCAAGAATAAGTTGCAAAAGCTCACTCCCGTGCCTCTAATCAAAATGCATTTCTGTTACTAACTTCTCCTTTTAGGCTTTTACATCAAGTCATTATTTGCACAAATTTTCATGAGGCTGCAGCCAGTAAGTAAAATGAAATACGATCCTTTTCTACTGAAAAAACATTGAGAAGCTAAATATTTCATTCTATCCTTTATTTTTCGTTTGGTTGCTGTATCAAAGCAATATTTTCTTTTATATACCTCACTTTGCCTTTTCCATTGTAGGAGCATATTTTGGCAGTTTAGTTTTGCTCACTCCTGTTATGCATATACTTCTATCAGCTAGCAATCTTTCCACTTTCATCATGTAAACTTTGCCCTTAATCATGAAGTTATGCTGATATTATGGTCAAAACACATAAGAAAAACTATCACCAAGCTCAGATACATATGAAAACCAAAGCTTTCTCATCCCCTGGCTACTGCCTACAGTAAGTCGTCCTTCCAAGAAATGTTGGAGCTACAGGGTACACCTGCCATACCATATGTTTTCATGATCATCAGGTTTGAAACACATAGGATGATTAGAATTTGCATAATACGATCCTATGTTTGCATAAATCAGTTGCTTGAGATACATATAGAACTTTGTTCTTTACTGTAAGATGGGACCGATTCAAGTGCCACATGCAGGACAAACATCAGCTCAGCGAGATGAAAGGTTTCAGATTAAGGAACATGATGATGTTCCCCCCTTGTAAGCAGTCACAACATATTAACAGTAGGAATGGGAAATCCATTGCATTTTGGCATGCAGGAAGAAAGTATCGACATGCCGAATCATGTGTGGTTGTCAATATGGTTCAATTCTGCAGATTACATTTTTCATACCCAGAAATGTATACTCCCAGGGTTGGTGGCTTGATGCATCTGGATGCTCATATAGTACCACTGTTCTTGAGTTGGGTCGGTTTACTTATCTCTAATAATCACAGCCTCAATGCCCCCATCATTTTTTTTTTGGCAAATTTTGGTGGCTGCTAATTCTGTCCAAGAGGTAGTCCAGATATGCATATGTTGGAAGAAAACTTACTCTATATCATACAGGTGAATCTAAAATAGCTTTCAGTTCCTCTTCTGAAAGAACTCCTCCTGTTACTCACATCAGAAAACCAAATCACATTATTCAAGCGATTTCAGTGATTGATGGTTCACAAATAGAAGAATCAATCAGTTGTTAACCATATCTTGAACGCCAATGAGGCCTAGTGTACAGTACAGACTATTCTAGCAGAGCATTGCATCGTATCAGCCTTTCATTTCAATCTCCATTGCCGCCGTCGTCTTGGAGGAAATTGTCGCCGCTACCTTCGCCCTCGTTCAAGCAGTAGTTGTCCCCGAAGCCCTCGCCAACAACGCTCGCCACGAAGGCGTTCCCGGCGGCATGGCCGTAGTCGGACTCGGAGACGAAGTAATTGCTGGGGCCCGGCTGGTCTGGTCCCGGAACGAGGGCGGCCGCCGCCCTGGCGATAACGGCGTCCTCCTCCTGCAGCTTCTGCTCCCTCTTGCCCATCTTCTTGGCCCTCTCGGTGATCTTGATGCGCGCGACCACGGCGCCGGGTCGGAGCTCCGGGTGGACGACATGGTACTCGTGCATGACCCACCCGGTGGACCTCCGGTCACCCTTCCTGTAGTACGACAGGCTGTACCGCCGGAACTTGACTGTCAGCTCGGGGCCGCGGGCATCGCCGCGCACGATGACGAGCACCTTGTCCTCGCCCTTCTGCCCGCGCCACACGCCGCCGACGCCGCCGGGCGCCGCGGGGTTGACGACGCGGCTCACGCGGCCGGCGTTCCGGCTCATGTCGCGCGGGGGCACGAAGAAGAAGGCCTGGTCGCTCCCGGCGTGGCCGTGGCGCCGCAGCAGCTCCCACGGCGGGCAGCTGTAGGGGTCGTCGTCGATGACGGCGTGCTCGTACGCGTTGGGCACGCCGACGGCGCGCGGGAGGAGGTACTGCGCCACGATGTCCTCGTCCGTCGGGTCGAACTTGTTCGCCGGCGGCATGGACGCGCCGAAGCCAAACCGCCGCGCCTCCATTGCTCGTCGAGCAGAGCTTCCCTTGATTTCTTGGCCGAATAGAATCCGGATCCCCCTCTTGGTTTCTTGGCCGGAATCAGATCGGTGACCCTCTAGTTCTTGGCTTCTTGGTGGGTTCTATCACCGCCTCTTTTTCGGTTCTTGGATGGATCGTGCCGGAATGGAAGCGCCGCCGCCGCACCCTCCCGTGCTGGTATATATAGCACTCGCGCTCGGAATTTCGGCTGCAGGCGGAGGATTTTTTTTATTTTACTTATTTATTTATTTTGTAACTGTCACTTTCGCCAGCTGTCATGTCAAATGATAACTTGATCTCCAAAGAAACACTAGTAAAGTAGTAGTCCAAATGATGCCTATCTTTTCGTTTTTTGTGCTAGATTGGGCAAATTTGTGTGGCAAATTTGGCTGCGACGAATTTCGTGTTTTCGTGTAGTTCTTTGGGTTATTTCATAACTTCATCTCCAATGGTGTCAAAGTGTCATGTATTCTACCTGGGATTCTAGTTGGGCTTTGGTCGGGTCCCGTATTCTTTTAAATCTTCCTTTCCTTTTAGCTTTCTTCCTTTTGTAATCTAATCTTATTATTCAGATTATAACTTGTTTTCAATGACTTTCATTTTAGCATTTTTAGTGTTTTTCTTTTGAATATTCTTATTTTCAGTTCTTTTAATAACACACTCATCTTTATGTCTTGGTTACACTATGGTGGGCAAGATAGTCAATGGCAACCCAAGGGATTTAGGGGGTGGCGAGTTTAGAGAGAAATATTTCTCTCATTGCAAGGTTACTTTTTTTACCAAAGTTAGCAGGGGAAACTCTAACCTATTTTTTATAATTTTTTTATTTTAGATCTTTTTAACTCGCTCCCGGTTGAAAGGTTACTCGGTGCCTTATTTGTTACTCCCTCCATTCCACAGAACATGTAAATCTCATTTTTTTAGATTAATAAAAGTGTATTATGCATGCGCCCCTCCTATATCACTAGAAGTCGGAACTCAAAAAACAATCCTCGTATCTAGAGTGTTTGTCGAATGGATGGATAGGGGTCATATGGTACAGTGATTTTCTTATTGCATGTGGTTGTTTTTTTTATTGGTGGGTCCCATCTAAAAGTTGATCTCTAACCTAAATTACATTAATTTTGGGACAAGATTTAAACCGTAGACGTTCTTTTTGGGACAAAGAGAATACTGACAAGTTTTGACTACTAAAAAGCATGCTAAGTGGCTAATCTCGAGAAGAACTAGAAGGCAAGTGAGAGCTTGCATCAGGGTATCATGTTTCCCAAGTCATTTTAACTGTAATTTGTAGCACAGTACCATATGTTAGCAGACAAATGCAGTGTGATTCCTAATCTGAGGTAAAGGGACTATGGACGTGTTGTTAGTGGCCTGATAGACAGCTCGCTCGCCAAACATCGATTTTAGCCACTAGATGACCAAAATGGTGTCTTTAGCATTCAGATCATAGCCTCCACAACCTAACTCCCCTCGGTCTCATCATAAGTGTATTTCTAGCATTTAAAATTTATCCCAAAATAAACACAACCATCTAGATCTACTAGTTTTTTTCTATTTTCTCTATTCCCAGTGTAATGATTGCATGTTGGAGTAACTTTTCATAGGGTATACTCCCTCTGTCCCTGAAAGAATCAATTCCTAGAGTTGTCTTAAATCAAATTTTTTAAACTTTGACCGAATTTTCTAGAAAAAATGCTAACATTTATTGTATAAAATTAGTATCGTTAGATTTATCGTAGAATATTTTTCATAAGATGCTCATTTTATGTCATAGATGTTGTTCCTCTTTTCTATAAAGTTAGTCAAACCTAAAAAAGTTTGTATGGCACAGATTCTAGGAATTGATTTATTTGGGGATGGAGTGAGTATATGTAATTCTTTAATGACATTGATCTCCTCAACCAAAACTTAACTTAAAAGTGCACTCATTTTGGGACTGAGAGAGTAGTTCTGACTTTCTAGGGTATATTGATTTTTTTCGAACTATAAGGGGAACTACATATCATTTTATTAAGATAGAAAGAGATACAATGAGCCAAATTTAGAAAGAAGCCAAACTCAGGTTTGTTATCATGGGTACGATCAAGGTGACTGAATTTTTTACAATTTGGCCCTTTTTTGAAAGTTTCTCACAAATAGACCCCTGGCGGAAAGAATTCAGGAAATGGACCCTTAGCTCGGCGCCATTGATGCTGGCATCGAGCTCGGCGCCACCGTCTCTGGCACCGAGCTCCTGGGCACGATCGATGACCTACCAGGGGGCTCGGCGCCAGAGTGACTGGCGTCAAGCTCGGCGCCGTAGATCTTGGCGCCGAGCTCGGCGCCGTAGTGAGTGGCGCCGAGCTCCCTGCATTTAACCCCGGCCCAACCTTCTTGCCCGAGCGTTCTTCCTCTTTTTCTCCTCCCTCTCGGGTTCTTCTCTCCCCACTTCACCCTACCTCACGAATCGACATATTGGACCTTGAAAACCTTGATTTGATCCGTAGATCTTTGAGAGCAAGGTATCCTCGCTCACCTCCTTGTTTTTCGCATCGATTCAGTATATATTAGTCGGATTTTTGAACCTAAGAATCGTCATCACTTAGGGTTTCATTGTATCCCTCAATATATGTATTATACAACCGTAGGTTGATTCCAAGGCGTGGAAAAAGCTAGCAAACCTAGGCGCATGTAGTTATGTTATGGGTTCATTGTTGTGGATCAAATGAGAAACCCTAGGTTTAGGGTTTAATGTTAACTACTTTCGGTTCTTAGAACGAAATTGGTTGTATTGTAGTTATGGTTCTCATTGATATTTATTTGTGATGTTTTGATTTATGTTTGTTAAATTACATCCGTTTTGTTAGATGCAAGAAATGTTTCGGGAGGAGTTTTGGCGAAAACGGGGTCGTCCTCGAGAATTATACCCTGACGCGTCTAGCAAAGATGCCCCCGTCCCTCCTGACCTTCCTGTCCCTAACTATGATTGTGGTTTCCCGGCCCATGTTTTTCAATCGAAACATCCGGACACAGCGGCGCGTTGCTTCTACACATGTAGTCGGTTTAATGTAAGAAATTGTTTGCACTATCCTTTTTCTTTATTTGTGTAAGTATGGTACTAATTTTTTGTTGGAATCTCGTTGTGTAGGACCATGTGAGGTGCTTTTTCTTTTAGTGGATCGATGGTGCAGACAAGTTTGATCCTAGGTACCTCTTTTTCGACGATTGGTTTAGAGGGAGACATCCACGTGAGCACTTCAAGCGGTGGGTTCCACCCCCCCTAACCCTTCGGCAATGACAGCTAAGGAAAAGCACCTAGCCGTAGTTAGACGACTCGAGGAACCTCCTTTGTGCGATTGCAGAGATCGAGCTGTGATAAACCCTGAGAATACGTTGGAGTTTGTGTGTCCAAACAAGCATGAAGTAAGTGCAAAGTGTATGTTTTAAAATCTTGAGCTATATGTGTTCATGTACTAATGTCTCATTATTTAGGTGTTTTCAATGGCGAAGTGTCATTTCAAGGAGTGGTTGTATGGTCCTAAGAACCAATGGCCGGAAGAACCGCGGAGGGTTAAGGAAAAGAAGAAAGAAAGGGTAATCTACAAAGCGCCTCCTGTCATGTGCGAATGTGGTGTAAAATCGAACTATGGCCTAGTCCCTTCGGAGCCTGGTTTTAAATGTAATATAATCACGTTGTCTGGTTTTAAATGTAATATAATCGCGTTGCTAACTGATTGCATTTTATACATGAAGGGATTAGTTGCGGCGGGGAACATGCCGCAGAGGTGGCTCGTGCAAGGTATGAGGAGAAGAAGTTAGATGACCATAGATCACGAGTTGGTCGCACCGTTCAATCACCGATTATATTGTCTGATGAGGGAGACGAGGATGTGAACGACACTGCCAGACTGAGTGAGCTCATTGCTCTAGCAGAGGCGGGCATACATGCGCAGGAGGCTGAGGACGACACTGGCAGACTTAGCGAGCTCATCGCTCTAGTAGAGGCGGGCATTCAGGCGCAAGAGGCTAAGGACGACACTGGTAGACTGAGCGAGCTCATCGCTCTAGCAAAGGTGGGCTTACAGGCAGAGGAGGATGACGACGCGTTCTTCACTCAGGCCGCAGCGGCCGCAGATGAAGCAGAGGCCGCTTACTACAAGCGATAGGCAGGTCAGAGCAACGCAGTTGAGCCTAGCCACAGCAATAGGGTTGTAGTAGAGGATTGGTACTCGGATGATGAGTTGCTTACTCAGTACATTTCAGACTGAGGATTTGAAAGTGCATTTGCCCCTATGTCTACTGTCGGCACATAGTTATAGTATTAATATGTTGTGTAATGTGGCATAGTATCGAACTTTTCATTATGTGGTTGTTTTCATTATCTATGGTCTTAATATTCCGCTTAATGATACGGACGTATTGAAATTTGAACACGTGCTGCAAAAAAACTTAACGACGTACGGCATTATATAAATCAACACACGAAACACATTAAATGGCATGTGACTACATGTATCGAACCTAGGTACAGAGTTTCCTTCGACTAAACCTAACATGCCTTAGGTAATTAAACCATGTCTTAGGTAATTAAACCTAACATGCCTTAGGTAATTAAATCTGGGTACATGTGAAAAAGATAAAGTCATCCTAGTAGTGTGGCCACATAGCAAATTATGTTGCACCTTCTCCATAGTAGCCTCCCGTTGTTGTTGGTGGTGGTGGCAGGGGTGACGGGGGAGGCCCCTTGTTCTTGTGGTTAGGGCAGGTGCAATATGGATCATTGTAGAGTGCCTCCTGTGAATCAGCACCATTGTTGTTGTCATCCTGTTCGTCGTCCTTGTAACCGCTGCTAACTTCCCTTTCTAGATCAAAGATACGGTCCTGTAGGTAGTAGATGTACTCCGCATGCGGATAAATAGGCCGAGGATCGACCCACCTACTGAACCCATAGTTTTCTTCGGCCAAGGAAGACTACAATAAGTATGTCGTATAAGTGATATACAAGACAAACATATTGAAGAAACAAATAGTAATAGCAATTACCCATGCTCGCGGGCATTTGAAGAAACGACGACCTCCATCTATTCCCTCGGTGAACATCTACACTAGGCAGTCCTCACCATGCATGCATTTTGGCCACTCTTCTTTCCTTTCATCGTATCCTCTCAGTGGTGTCTCTTTGGTGAAATCATTTTTGCTCTCAACTGGGAATCTCTCATAAATAGCTTCCTCAAAGAAATCGGGACCAAGAGGACCCTCCCACCCCTAGGTAGTTTCCTTCCCCTTTCCTCTCCCTCTGGACGACCCTCCAGGCATTGGTACTGCAACGAAAGCAAATGCTGAGGAGTGTTCTTCTTCCTTTGTTGTGTGTGTGAATGTGAGGGAGTGAGTGGTTATTTATAGGTTGAGAGGAGGAATGCAGGCCTCTCAATGTGCCATGTCAGCGATCCGTGTGCCTCTTCACCTCAGCCCTTGGATCAAACAATCATAAGATGGATGGTGGAGATAGAGTGGAGTTGTGCTTCCTTGCATGCTAGTACTATATCAGTGATGTGATAATTCGATGTTGTCCGTGTATCTAAAAAGTCTATGTTTATTGTCTGAAAAGCATAGATTCATTCACTGTTGCTTGGTAATCCTAGATTCATCTACAAAGCGTATGTACAATATTTCCTGGATTATACATGTTCTAATAAATTTATAGTTAATCTATGTACTACATTTGTGCCTTTGTAGAAGTGCAGTATGATTAAAGGTTCACGGAAAAAATTCGCAAGATATGGTCTTGTTTTAGGAGCATCCACAGTTACAAACAGAGACATCAATATATATTCCAAACATTTAATCATCCAAGGCGCATAATGCAACCACAACGGATATCACAACCAACATAATATGTCATGTAAAGTTCAAATAGTCCATAATGTCCATACAGTCCTGAATAGTTACAGAAAAGTAAATACAAAATCCATAATAGTTCATACTAACACCTACCACATCCCTCACTGCCTCCTACTCTTGCCCTTACCCTTGTGACTCAGAGCACTGGTGCTTGGAGTGTAAGGGTCACGCGGACGGCATCGCCTAGTGCCTAGAGGCGGTGTAGGATGAGTCGAGGGAGCATCATGGAGCTAAGAGGGGCCAAGCTCATCATGCCTCTTCTCCACATCATCGTTGTCGTCGTCCTCCTCGTCCTCGTCCCCATCCCCTGTAGCTGCTTGACTAGAGGAACCCAAGCCATCTCTTCCTACGGAAGGAACATACACGTCTTGCGTCGTGTCTGTCCTGCAACCACAATGACCAGTCGCACGGCGTAGACGACGTGACAGCCTCTGTTGTACAAAACTATGTTAACTAAAAGAATATAATGTATTAATGATATGTTTGAAAGAATATTTTTAATCTTATGTCTAGGAAGCCAAGTATGTAGTCGTCATTGACTCTCAGCCGAACGCACTCGATCTCTTCAACTGAGCATTTTAGTGTATTGCCCTGCAACAAAGTTCTCAATAATAATACTTCTGAACAGATAGCATTTAGTTTTGTTTTCTTTTGTACAAGAATCTAACTTATTATAAGGGTTATACGGCTCAAAGGTTGCACTAACTACAATAGATAACTCCTAATGTCGGTCCAAGAACGTCGAATGTATTGTTATGTAACTTAATGTACAAAAATAAGGCGATTGGCTTACCACTTTGTCCAAGATCGGTCCTGCCTGCACCTACCTTCCTACATGAGTCGACTGGTCGTACGCCGTGTCTTCATCGTCGGAGGACTCGATGTCAGCGTAGTCATCTTCGGTCCACTGTAGCCTCAGCCTGCACTGTGTCGCACGCTGGTACAAGCTTGGTACCACCTAAACTCACGGTTCGTGTGCGGCTCATTGTTGTCGTCCACGTTGTCGTGCATCTCCTCCCATTCCTCAATGTAGGACTGGTGGTGTCTCTCCCAGTCAAAAATCTTCTTGTTCCTCTGATGATCCAACCTGCACGTATGTCATCGTTACATGAATCCACGTACGTGTCACCATATTAATAGAAATGGACCATCATCATGAGATATTTGAAATATCAAAACACTTACTTGTGTAACTCAACGCCAGTCGAGAACAGAGCCATAGGCCAAAGCTGTCTCACTCCAAATTGGCATGCAACCCTATCTGGCAAGTGGTACTCGACAGCATAGAAGCGGATTAGAGGGCACCTCATCCTATAGAAGTCATCGTCGGCCCCACAAACGTTGCTCAGCTGAAAAGGAAGTGCGTCCTCTCCACCATACGGCTCCCACTCCACCTGCAACATGTCCAAATAAGATGTTAGATGGTATACTAATCCTTTTCAAAGCAGCATGGAAAATAAAATTTACTTACACTAGATGCCGTCAGTGTATCTAGCTTGTTCGTGTACTCAATGTATGCCCGGTCTATCCTTGTGTGCGGAACCCTGACCTGGTCCTAAAGGTACGCCCACGTCGGCTGGCGACTTGGAGGCTGACCTTGGAACCACTCACGATGAGCTAGAACCTCTGGACAACCAACTAGAAGACGAGCTCACATCCACAGCTATAACAGGTACACGCATCCACCAAGTGATGGGTTGGACGTAGACCGACGACACCCCTCGCACAGCTGCCGGTATAGAAAACACAAGACTGCAGAGCCCCAGTAGTACTGATCCACCTGGTCCCAGTCACTAAGGCAGTGGATCCACATCCAGGATGCACTGTCACCCATGACGTCAGGAAAGAGAACACAGGCAAAAAGGTGTAGGATCCATGCCTAGCAGTAGTACCCAACCGTCTCCTCATCTGCCTCCTTGGGGCACTGTGCGAACTCTACATGTAGCCAAGAGATGGGAACTTCAAAAGTGCGAGCCCCTTGCTCACCAAGCTCACGCCCAAGGAAGGCCTCCACTCGTGCTCTCTAGCCCTCTGACCTGCATTGCCCGATGACTGGGTTCCCATGAATCCTTAGGCCTAGCATCTTCTGACAGTCCTAGAGCGAGACTGTCATCTCCCTAAAAGGTAGGTGGAAGCTGTGAGTCTCCGGCCGCCACCTATATTTAAGACAAAGCAAGATTACTTGTCAAAAAGTCAATCGCATGAACAAATGGCCATGAATGGAGGCAATGATTCACTTTAATGCATGTCTACCAACACAATTATCGCCGCTGAGTTGAACTTGGGCAACCCACGACGAACCTAAAAAGAGATGACATCCAGGCCAGCTCTTTGCAGGAAAAGAGTGTACCTATTGTCATACCGAATGTCTAAGAACCAACTATGGGTCCTAGAACGAAGGTGCGGAAGGTCCTGCATCGAATAAAACATAGTCACCTGTTACTTCACGAACACATGTACGAATAAAACTTATAGATTATTACCTGCCCTAGCGCAACGAGACATCCTCGGTGGGTCGCCTCGTACGTCAGGTCGAGCAGGTGGAATTGCCCCATCCTACAAAAAAGTGAATGAATTAGAATTCCAATATACAATGAAACATGAACTTAGAAATGTATAAGTAATTGACACAAATACAAGCATAAATTGAGACATGCATAATTAAATATATGAATAAGACAAATATAAAATAATAATATAAACCAATAGTCCTACCTCACTAATCTGTCAACGGCAACTTCATGAGTTGTGGCCAAGTCTACCGCACTTGTCGCACTCGTACTGCTTGGGATCAGTAACAAATGGAGTTCCTCTCCCACGCCTAGTTCTTCCGGGTATCTGATCCATAACCATCATATGCCTCGTCCTTTGCCTTGATCCACGCTTGTTCCAACGGTAAGCTGGATCCATAATGTACTTTGGCCCATCATATGGAGGCCACTCTCCAGGGTCCTAGATAGGCACGAAGCGGGGGCTCCATGTGTTCACAAGCGTGTCGACACTGAACTCATGAGGTATCCTCCTCTCGATATTATAGTTGCGATGCCTAGCTGCTGCCACCAAATGAGAACATACAAAGTGGTATTGCCTTGGTTTATCACAAGTGCACTTGAAATCTTGGAGGACAACCACATGTATCCTTGACTCTTGGACCTCACCATCGGACGTTGTACCGCCCCTATGCTCGACCTGATAAGTCCCTGTGGCGTGGTCAAAGCATGCAACCTCATGTGTGCCAGCCCTTTCTCTTGCCTTGTCTAGGTGTGCCTTTGGTTTCAGAGCCCATATCTCTCCATCACTCCGCAACTGCAATGCATGGGCGTGTCTATCGTTGAACCAGGCAACAAGCTTATAGAAGGTGAATTGAACGATTGCATTCACGGGCATACTATGTATCCCCAATAGCAACTTATTGAATGACTCTACCATGTTGCTGCACTAAAACTCGTACCTCCAGCCACCGACGTCGTGAGCTCTCGTCCATTTCTCCAAATCCCTCATCAAACATGTGAGCCATTATCTACCTTCTGCATTTGATGCGGTTCTGACCTGCTCCAACTTTTCCTTAAAGTACTTGTCCTCAAGCTATCGAGCAGCCTCCTGGAACAGATCAAAGTTACCCTTGACACCATCCTTCCGGAGTAGATTCTCGGCAAGGTGTCGAGTACACCAACAATGGTGCAACGGTGCATACCCCTCTATCTACTCTCGCACGGCATTAAGTATGCCCTGATGCCTATCAGATATGACGCCAACCTCCCTGCTAGGCCCAACCATGTGTATCTAGACTAGCTTCAAGAACCATCTCCAACTGTGATTGTTCTCCTTCTCAACCAAGGCAAATGCTAAAGGAACCAACATGTTGTTCGCGTCATAGGATATGGCTATAAGGAGTGTGCCCTGGTATTTGCCAATCAAGAATGTACCATCAATGGAGAAGATGGGACGACAGTGCCTAAAGGCCTCGACACACTGAGGGAAGCACCAGAAGGCACAGAAGAATATCTGCCTCCCATCCTTCTATGCATTAGGTTTTGGGATGTACTCATAATGCATGCCTGGATTCACCACTTTGATTGCATTGAAAAGAACTGGCAGCTGCTCATACCCATCCTCCTAGTCCCCATATATCATCTTCCACGCTTGCTGCTTAGCCCTTCATGCTTTACCATAAGTTATCACATATCCTCCATACAACGCTTCAACGGTCCTGATAATTGTCCTCACCTTCATGTTGGGTTCTCCCTACAAAATTCCCATCAACCACTTGGCAATAAGGGTAGATGTCAACTGCCGATGCCTCAGTGTCAGCTCATGGTCAGCACAATTGTGTGGCCCGACAACTTTTGTGATCTTTCATTTTTCCGGTTACCTATTGCTTCCTTGCACAAACCCTCCATGGGCAGCGTTCCTTGTCACACACAACTGTGTAACGGCGCTCCACATATGAATGCAATACCCTATAAGGCCTCTTTTGTATCACTACAAAAGCATGCAACCACCTCTTCAAAGCAGGGAGGTCATTGAACACCCTCCCATTCTCAGTTACCATGTTAGGACCGGCCTCAGGAGCTTCTAGGAGCTCATCATCATGTCCTTCTACAAACGCCTGATCGGAATGAGCAAGATCATTGAACTCGTGAACTCTAGGATCACGGCGGCCGGGAAAGATACGCCTCATCATCTCAATGTCACTCTCCGTCTGCTCTCCAATAGGGCGATCATCATTAGAATCAAGAGCCCTAGCCATCTCATATGGCTCCGAATCATGCATAATTTCAACACTATTTGACCCACAGAATCCATCTCCAAACTGCACTTGCGCAACAATAGGGGGCACATCCACATTCTCAGGAATGTCTCCTGCAACATCATTATAGAAATGAGGAAAGAATGAAAGAAATAGATGTAGGGAACGGGGTAAGCTCCCAAAAACCATGCGGTTAAGACACTTACTCGAATGATTCTGTGTCAAAGGGATCTCATAAGGAGGATCTGCCACGGAAAAATGAGTCTAACAACCATCTCCAAATACCGCATTGGGGGTAGATTGAGCATCGAGAACCGTAGGTGCAATCTGCACATGCAGGTAAGGTTCTGGAACAGGAGGGTCGATGTATGCCTGATGATCCATTGCTGGGGTAAACCCATGAGGGATGGGATCAACTAACACCCGACGCACAACCATGTCCAAACATTGCAGCTGGCTCTTCATAGCCGATCTTACATAGTTTTCCCACTGATCCACACAACCAATTGAGATCATTCGCCTGAAGATGTTCGGAGGATAACCTAGGTGTAGTACACCATCAACTGCAATGCCATAATCTCCAAGGCAATGCAGCTCCTCCCGAGCCCTTGCAACCATGTCACTAAATGAAGGCCTATCATTGAATAGCACAGGCACGCTTTGCATGTCAAGAAACTCAACATATCCATAGCGATCGCTTTCAACGGTGCCTCCATGATATACGGTCACTAGGTTGTCCATCTATTTCAAACAAGTAACGAAACACATGTCCTTTAGTCCAAATTAGACGATAGATAGTACCTAACAAGTACTTTCTAACTACAAACTAAGTAATCAAGATAATAACTACGAATATATTTACAATGTACTCACTAAATAGCTAGATCATATGTAGATAACTAAAAATGTAACTACATATCTAAGTAGCTATCTAACTATATCTATGTGCCTATGTGTCTATGTTTCTATCTATCTACATATATATCTCACTAGATCACTAACTAAATCAACTACCTGAGTCATCACATTAACTAATAAATAACAAATACCAACTAAGTAGGTACATTGCATATTCATAATTTTTACCTGTCTGGGTCGGCGGACGATGGGCGTGGGTCAGGCCGAAGATCCGGGCCGGCGGTGGCGCGGCAGACGACAGCGGTGGCGCGCGGCGAGCGCGGCATGCCCGGGGCTACGCGCGGTGAGTCTGGCTCGACGGGCGCGGCCTAGGGCTGACGGTGGAGGGCAAGGCGAGGACGGCCGTGGAGGGCGGCGGAGGCGTCGCAGCGGCCAACCACGGGAGACAGCGCGGTGAGGGGCTAAAAGGTCCTTGTGTGGTTTTGGTAATTGAGTGACAACCTAGGTGGACTAATTGTGTTTATGTGAGATACATAGGTGATTAGTCCATATGTACATATGTGTGAACAACATATGCCATGAAGGTGAAAATGGCTTGGAGATGTTGCAAAGCTCACACATATGATGATGAAGGAGCTCATTGCACATGAGATATGACATTGAGTCATGTGATCAAGGTGTAGAAGATCAAGACAAGACTTGGCTTGATGGACCGGTTGCAAGCGTGAAGGGCAAGTCGGAGGCTTTGGAGCGATAGACCGCGTGGCTACGAAGCTTGAGCAAGACTTGGCGTCGATGGACGAAGGCAACGGTGAAAAGCAAGTGATGTCAAGATCGATGAACCAATATGATCATGTGATGATATGAAGTGGATCATATCATTGTTGATCATGTTGGTGCATGTGTTGCATCAACATTGGAGGAGATGGAATGTAATGCGCAAGGCAAAGGTATAACCTAGGGCATTTCATTTCACCGGTCATAGGTATGTAGAGAAGTTGATGACCGAGTTTAGGATAGATGGCCGTACTATCAAGAGGGGAAAACTTGTTTGCATATCGATCATCTAGTGCCACTCGAGTGATCTAACTTTGCATCATCGCTAGGATTGAGTGGCGTGGCAAGTTGAGTGGCTAATCCTTTGAAAAATGATTGTGAAAATGCTAACACACATACACATAGTGGTGTACACTTGGAGGTGTTGGCACGTTTCCTAAGGAGATGAAGTTGGAGTTGATGTGGATCAACTCAGCGATGGAACGGAGGTGAGAAGGGTTCGGGCGGACACTCCGCTGGTGCCACCGGCGCCCTGTTCTGAAAAGATAGGGTCTCACAGAGTGGACCAGACACTGGTCATGTAGTGACCGGACGCTGGGTTCCAGCATCCAGTCAGAAGTGGCAGTCAGCCGGGTAGGCGTCGGTCTTTGACCGGACGCTGGCGCTGGAAGTGACCGGACGCTGACAGGGTGCGTCTGGTCAGGGTGATGTGTGATGATGCAGGCAGAGCAGAGAAGCTAGAAGTGACCGGACGCTGGTGCTGCGTCCGATCGCGACCGATCGAACGCGTCCGGTCATGTCCGATACCTTACTGGAAACGACCGGACGCTGGGGTTGCTGTGTCCGGTCAGTTCAAGCTGGAGCGTCCGGTCGACAGATGACTGTTGAGATCCAGTGAACAACGTTTGAAGAAGGGGACACATGGTGTGCATCGCACGACCAGACGCTGAGGTCCAGCGTCCGATCGATCTGACCGGAGCGTCCGGTCGGCCCGACTTTTGCCCAGTGAAGGGGTAACGGCTCTATTTGTTCGTGGGGTTATAAATAGAAGCCATGGTCAGCCTTGGGCCGGTAGCTGAGCACACTAGAGCCTTGGTGGCTTGTGTAGTAGTGCTTTGGAGCCCTCCATCTCACATATACTTGATAGTGATCATTCGATTATGTGAGAGAGCGATTCTAGTGCGATTGCATCGTGAGGTTGCATCGAGTGGCACTAGGTGATCGAGTTGCAAGCCGGTGGTGCTTGTTACTCTTGGAGGTTGCCACCTCCTAGACGGCTTGGTGGTGGTCTCCGTTGAAGCCTGTAAAAAGCTTGTGTGGTGCTCCGGAGAAGAGCTTTGTGAGGGGCATTGTGCTCGCCCCGCGGGAGCCGCGAAGAGCAACTCTAGTTGAGCGTGTCATTGAGCTACCCTCACTTTTGGGGTAGGTTCTTGCGATGCCCGACGTGTGGGCTTGGTGGGTGATGCCAATTAGCCATCGAACCACCAAGTGAGCGGTCGCCACAACGGGGACGTAGCGTGTTGGCAAACACGTGAACCTCGGGAGAAAAATCACCGTGTCAACCTTGTTCTTCCCGTTGGTTTGCATCCTCGTTACACAAGCTTGTAATTACTTTCATATACATTGTGCTTGTGTAGTTGCTCTTGTAATTAGTTAGCTTGTGTAGCTTACTAGTTATCTTCTTGCTTGTGTAGCATAGAAGTAGCTCCCTTGCGTGGCTAATTAGGTTTGTGTAACCTTGTTAGTCACTTTGCTTAGTTTGTGTAGCTAAATATTTATGCTCTCTAATTTGGCATTAGTTGCCTTGTTATTGAGCATTGCTAGTGAGCTTAGTTGGCTTTGTGCTTTTGCTTACTAGCATGTGTAGGAGCTCCCTTGTTGCTTAAAGTACTAGTGGCATAGGTTTGTGTGACCTTGCTCCTAGAATTGGTTAGGTGAGCTCTAGCTAGCCCAGCACCTTTCTTGCTTAATTAGTATCTTTGGAATGTGCTAGAGAATATAGATAGAGGGGTGTAGTCTTGGCTAGACCGATAGTCTTAATTCTGCACTTGTTTCGGTTAGTCGACGTAATTAATTTTAGAAAGGACTATTCACCCCCCCCCCCCCCCTCTAGTCCGCCATCTCGACCTTACGGGGGCGTGGCGCGGGGTGGGGGGCGGCCTCGGCGCGGCACGGGGCGGGGGCGCAGGCACGGCCTCGGGCGCGGGCGCGGGAGCAAGCGCGGCCTCGGAGCGGCGGGGCGGGGGGGCGGCCTCGGCGCGGCGACGGGCATGGCGTGGGCGGCGGCGTGGGCTCAGCACGGCGAGGGGCGGGGGGGGCAAGCCGCGGCGCGGGAGCGGGCGCGGAAGCAGGCGCGGGCTCGGTGGCGGGCGTGGGCGCGGGCACGGCGCGGGGTGGCGGCGCGGCGCGGCGTTGGAGCGGGCGCGGGCTCGGCGGTGGCGCGGGCAAGGGTGGCGGCGTCGGCAGGGCTAGGGCGCGAGAGGAAGAAGAGAGAGGAAAGGCGCGGGCTCGGTAGATATGTCTGAGCTCGGCGCCAGAGTGACTGGCACCGAGCTCGGCGCCAAGATCTACGGCGCCGAGCTCGGCGCCAGTCACTCTGGCGCCAAGCCCCCAGGCAGATCATCAACCGTGTCCAGGAGCTCGGCGCCAGTGACGGTGGTGCCGAGCTCGGTGCCAGCATCAATGGCGGCGGCACTGTCACTGGCGCCGAGCTAAGGGTCCATTTCCTGAATTCTTTCCGCCAGGGGTCTATTTGTGAGAAACTTTCAAAAAAATGGCCAAATTGTAAAAAAAATTCGGGAGAAATGGTATCTTAAGCATTCGTAGTGAAGATCTAGTATCAAAATGCCAATAAGTTTTTTATCGTTGATACCGTAGAAAATTGTCAATGTCATTCTCTCAAACAGTATAAGGTTGTATCCTACTCTTATAAAGCAAAACCCCACTAGCAATTTCTCTTAACATGCAAGATCTCCACCTCAGTAATCCACTATCACTTGCAATTAAAATTCACTGGCACAAGAAATTATAATATTCACATTAGCGAGATACTTCATCATCCACTAACATACATTTAGTTGTCTACATATCAGCGTGCCACGCTATTCACTAACATTAGTTTATAATAGTTAATCTTGTATGAATAATTAAATTTCATTCTAAATCAGTAGTTCTTAAATTTCATTCTAAATCAGTAGCTCCCACAGCAACGGGATGTTCTTCTAGTATGGAAGAAACGGACGCCCTACCAGTTAGAGTGACAACCGCCTAAGCTTATGATTTGGCCACGTAGCTTGTAGGCTGTACATTCACGGCAAGGCATGTGGTTAACCAATAAACACCAAACAAACCAGAGCATACACATGCGTTGCAAAGCTGAAAGGATTCCAAATCATGATAGCTGCTGGACGAACAATAGATTGAAGCAAGTCCAAGAATTCCAAACCGGCTTCAAACAATTAATAAGGAGACCTATGGCAATAAATATAACAAATCTCTTCGTCATAATAAGCTTACACAAAATTCATTTCCTACCTGCAACTGTTGCAAGAAAATACAAAGGACAAAAATGTGTGATGCTACAGCCCATTTGGGAAAAGCCTAAAAAAACAGCACCTTTGGATACAGATTATTGTCATTTTTCTCCCTATAATGATACAGCAGTAATGGATAATGCATATCCCTTTCTTCACACTATCTTCTCCCATCACCTTTCTTTTATCTCCGATCTGAAGATAGAAAGCCATATGGATACTTCTGAGCAAAACTGATGGCATCCAGATGCCGACAATGCTGACAGGTTACAGGCGGCGTAGTGACTTCATAAATAAATCTGAGGATCACTTTCAGTTTCCATTAGTTGACAACTCGCCATTATGTGATGTGCCAGATTCTCAACCGGCAATTTTGCTGCACTAGCTCAGTTGCTTCTATTTACCAGCTGAAAGCATCTTCTGGAGTTCAATCACCTGCTGCTGTTGCTCTGGTGGCAACGAACTCAGCTGCTCGGGTGTCAGCTGCAAGACTTGCTGCAGAAGAGCTGACTCCACATCAGGCGTAAGCTGCAGAAGAGACACAAGCATATATTTCAGTGCATGGAAATACTTTGCACAACAATTCTATTCAACTCCATAGAAATGAGCAAACATTTAGACCGGTCAAAAATCTCCAAAGATACCAGTCTCCCACATTGGAAAGTCATACCTAAACAGGTAGAACATAACAATTCCAGATAAATCTGTTATAAATGGATTTGTACCTGCCCTTCATTCCCTGGCTGCTGTAAGCTAACAGCACCAGCACCATAGCCCCCTGATGGTCCGCTAGGGCCCACTGCTTGCAGTGGAGCTGTATAAACAGCATGGCTGCTGTTCACAATTCCAGGCATCGAGGTTCCATCCTCCAATTTTCTCAATTTTGAAGGATGGGTAAACTCTGCCAATTGACTTGCTTGATCAGCAACCCTTATTTCATTTGGTAGAGTCTCAGTTGCAGCGGCTACCTGCAATTGGACATTGTTGAGTTAGCCTATGTGACTGGTAAGATAAAATGGACAATTCAGTTAATCTGTGGCCATTAGTGCATTGCCAATACATAGCAAGATGACTCATCACGAACATTGATTTTGATACATATAAACTAAGACGCCACTAGCGAATTACATAAGCTCCTTCACAAGTCAAGAAAACTACCTGAGCAAGATGAGGGTGGGTCAAAGGTAGCTGTTGTACACTTGTAGGCATGACAGGTGGTGGTCCAGGGTGCTGTGGCACAAATGGAGGCTGAACTTGTGAGATTAACCCTACTGAGGTCACAAGAGGTTGAGTAGGAACACTGGAAGAACCACCAAGGGGCTGATGTAGCATTGGAGATTGTGCGGCGATCCCAGACTTTTGTCCATGTGGAAACATTTTGACTTGGGGCTGAGATGCATGTTGATGCTGAGGAAAACTATGTAGTGCTGCTGTTTGTTCCTGTAGGATAGTTGGGTTTGGTTGTGGTATGTTAGTTGGCAAACTTGATGGTCTTGAGAGTACTGGAATCATAGCATCTTGCTGTGGATATGGCTCATTGAGGTGAGATGAAGATTGTGCTAAGGAGCCCAATGGCTGTTGGCTCTTTGCCATCTGCATCTGCAATTTGTATAGAACATACATACACTCATTATATCAAGGCAGAGAAAACAAAGGGTGCCTAAAGCTCAAAGACAAATAAGAACTAACCATCTGTGGTGTCACCATTCCAAGCATTATTTGTGCCTGCATTACAACAAGGCAAAAATTGAAGTCATGAGTTTCTAATTTTTCAATCTTATGATAGAGAACGGCTTAATGATATGCTTTTCCCAAATAAAGAAACAAGCTTATTTCATTGCATACACAAAATAAAATAAAGAAATAGGGAGTCAAGTCTCAACTCTTCTTAACAGTTGAGCCACAAGTAAACATGCCAATTTTTTCTTATGTCAGAACATGCACATAAACCAAACTATTCAGTGTTTAATAAGATCAAGGAATATAACTTCTTCCATCCAGGATCACAAGACAATCATGATTCATGAATGATATCAAAGTTATATGGACAATCCTAAAAGGAAAAGTGGAAACATGAACAATAAAAATTCAATATAGATATAGTAGCACCAAATCACGTGAGGTTATTAAAATAAAATAAATGGAAGTAAATAGATTCAGTAAATAGTTGAAAACTTTATTCCAAAGAATATGTAGAGAGACTTTACAACCTACACAAGACTAAAATAAAAGGTTTGGATCAAGTATATAAAATGACATTAAGAATACACAATTGACAAGTAAAATCACTATTAGCAAAAAACTAACCTGAAATAGGGCCTTTGGCAGCTGCGGAATTCCTTGCAGCAAAGTTTTGGAATGTTCCTTATTTTGAGTAGTTAGGAACTGTGAATTTTTTTTTTTTAAAAAAAAGACAAGAAACTAAAATCAGCACTTGTTCATTTGTAAATGTCAAGTAATTGAACTGCATAAAAGACTACAAGTTAACCTTCAATTCAGCCATGACTTCATGCAATTGATGCCTTGACATTCTGGCCAAATAATGAGTAAGAGGGTCGTTTCCAAGTCCATACTGGACAGGTAAACCGTTTTGAACATTTGCAGTCTGAGCTCCACCAAGGACACCAGCCATCACAGACGCAGCATGTATTGCTGGTGGGAGACCAACAGGCTGATGAAGGTTTGTCTCTCCAAGAACAGAAGTCCCAGCTAACTGTTTCTGACTATCTGTGCCAGTCCATCAAGAAATCAGTGTTAGCATCCATGAACATAAAATATGCATAGAAATTGAAAGCATATACATAAACTAAATGGTGAATGAAAAAAAAAAGGAAACCAACCAACATTAGACTGCCATTCCTGGTCCACCACGACCCTGAAATGCATAAATGTATCCAGCATAAGTCAACAAGTTGTTCTAATTTAAGCTAAATCAACTTCAGTTAGTTGAGGTGTTCTATATTTTTCATTCATATAATGAACATGTGCCAACTCCATCTCCACAGTGAAGCTACTTAATTTCCAAAGGCAAAGTTCACAAATAGATATAGATTCTTCTGTGTAAAGTAACATCATGCTAGATCATTTCACGTCTCGAATATAGTTCGAGAAAAACATGTCTCGAAGATAAGTTCGTATTTAAAAACTGTGTCCTTATATAAAGCAACTGCATCTAGTTCAGAACTTGTGAGTAGTCACAGTATCTGTCATGTAAACTTTGACATTTTGGCAACAAAAACTGGCACATATGTATCAGCATCAGACACTCTCATTGTATTCAGACACTCTCATTGGTAGAGATATACAAAGCCAGCTGACAGAAGCTACAGTGAGGGCAAATATTAACACGACTGCCGAAGAAAACTGCGAGTCCTTATGCACATATATAAAGGCCGATTGGATATATACTATTTTCAGCAATCAATTTACCAACAGTGGCAATCATCTTGTTGGCGCATAAACTAAGACCGATTAACATCTTCCATAAGACTATAGTACTTCTTTTGCTATTTGAAGAAAGTAAACCTCGTATTCAGCAGTCAGCAAACTTCTGAAGAGGCTCTTTCGACCATAACATATATTATATTAAGCCAATAGCTTTGCCAGACTATAATCCAACCTCTTTGGCACGCTACTTCCATGAAGGGGAAAGGTCAAGATAACAGAGGCATTTTTCCAACAGCAAAGCATTGACACCACACCAGAACAATATAATTCAATGAAGGAATTGGATGGTATAGCAGGTGTGTGTATGTACAGTCAAGCAACTGTACATACACAAACATGCTTTTAAGAAACTGAAACAGGAGACACAAGGTGGTTGGAGAAGGCGCAACTATATCATTCACAGGAACGAAGACTATACAACTTCTCATATTAACAGAGAACTCCAAAGGTGGTAGCAAAGGCTCTTCTACAGTAAAAATTTGAGGATCGTCGACCTTTTCTCTATTTCTGTCAGTGTTCCTCCCATTTTCAGCAAAATCAACACGTAACTGACGACCATTAATCTCGTAACCCTGAAGGTTCCGGCGTGCACTTAGAGCAGTTTCCTCATCCTTGTACTCGCAAAAGCCATAGCCTTTTGGCTTGCCAGTCTCTTTGTCAATCACCAATCTGCAAGCAATTTGTAGCAGTCAGTTACCAAAAAGGCTGCATTTCATCAAATTCACAAGTTGAAAAACTTAACAGGAGTAGTAAACAAGTTACTCAGTGTTACCGAACCAAAATCTGTTTCAGCAAATATTCACTTAGGAGGAATCCGATCAAGAAAAGGCACATGTGTATATGATTCAACATCAGTCTACACTCAAAAGTCAAAATATCTCCTGTAATCATCTTTATAAGAAAATTGTGGTTTTATAGTATGCCAGGCATGCCCAGCGGAACTTGATAAGTTCCAGTATTACTAAATTAGTTTCTAGATCAGTGTTCTATATTGTTAGGATTCCAAAAGGTAAATTTGCTTGAGTCATAACTCATAAGGAGGCCCCCCTGCATGAGGGAGAGATCCGAGATGTAATCTTTGAAAGCAAAGCAAGCTAATGAGAGAGCACCTACTATTCTAGTCCACCCTGTTCAGCTCAGCAATCAGTCCGTTTCAAAGAACACAACATATAAAGCTTTCTTCTGCCATGTTTGCTCAAAAATACATGCTGCACAGACACAAATTAGCCATCAAACTTGTGTAATTGATTTATCGTTAGTATTCTGACTGTGGTGAGGCAACCTGTTTTTTTTTCATTTGTACAGGCATAATGCCAAAACCTGGACATATTCCTTGTTTTTAGACAGAATAAATAAGGCAAAATACACATCTTGACAATAAGTGTTAGTTTCCACAACCCATCAGGTACCCATATACAAAAATCAAGTATTGTTGCATAAGCATTTGGAGTAAAACCAACCATTTTACATGCTAGAACCACACAACAGTGTTACAGTGTTGATGCGGGTGAGCAGAAGCAGACCTGAAGGATACGACTGGGCCGACTTCTTCGCAAATCTGCACGAGTTGCTCCTCCGTTGCATCGTACGGTATGTTGCCGACTGCAATTAAGATTGATAAACAGAATTATATCAGTCCAAAAATCCCCTGCGTACCATCTCCACATCAGGAAACAACAAGACCCAAAAAAAACACACATCTTGCGCGCCCAATGAAGCACTAGTGCGGTAAACCTAAACCCTAGGCAAGCTAAAGTTGGAGCCGAACGGAACTGAGCTCCCAATCCAACACTAGAGCCGACCAAGAGGGCTCTCATTCTTCCAGGAAAGCATCAACTAGAGGAGGAGAGGGGGGGGGGGGGGGGGGGAATCAGCGCCAAATCGGAAGAACTCGGCGGCAGTCGGTCGGGCCCAAATTAACCCAAACTGAAAAGGGGCTTGCCGCCCTGGGTGACTCCAGCCGAGCGGACACGCCAGGCGGCTCTCCCCGAATCGAGCCGAAGCCTCCGAGCTTCCGGATCACGCCGGTTCAGGGACTCAGGGATGGGAAGGTAACCGAGGGTGGCTGGGGGGCGTACCGAAGACGCAGCGGTTCTGGGCGCCCGCGGGAGCGGCGGCCATGCTCAGCAGCGGCGGCAGTGGGCGGCGGCGGGGCGGGAGGCGCCCGTCCGGCTGCTTGTGGCCGTGTGGCCGGTGGATATGCCTCTCGCTCGCGGGCCGCCGTGAGGTGCCGGTGGCCGTGTGGCCGGGTGGATATGCCTCTCGCTCGCGGGCCGCGCGGCTGTGGCGTGCGTGGCGGCCGTTTATTATAGGGGACGGGGACGGGACAGGGGAGACCAGGCGGGAGGGAGCTGCTGTGCTCTGCCTCTGACCTGACGGGGCTCGGTGGGTTGACCGGACTACCGGAGGCTGCCCTGCTCAGCTGTTACTGTTTCCCACCGTTGATACCAAGAACACAAAACACATTTCACGTTTAAATAATGTTATAGTTAAAGAGTTCAATATCTATTTTTAGTTTTTTTCAACAACAACAGCATTCAAAGAGAGAGTCTTCTTCGTAACGAGTCGGTCTCCGTTGGAGACAGCCTTGGCCGTCCTCCACGAGAAAATGAGAAAAAAGTTCCCAGCCCTATACGTACTGGAGTGGGCTACTGGGTCAGAGAAAAGATTTATGTGTTACCGTGCGAGCTAGGCGAGTACCCCAAGCGCTAGCGAGCTGTTTTTCTAGGTTCTCTCCGCCACGTCTGTCAAATAGCTAGCTAGGAGAACACCGTTGGGGACGCCTTTCGACATATTTATTTGGTCGTATTTGGCTTATAAACCCTAGCCTTATCAACCAACGAACAGTATTTTTTCTCTCACACCAAACCAGCTAGCAGCTGTTCGCTTCGGAGGAATTCTGAAGAAATTTAGATGGTTTGAGAATGCTGGAATCTGTGAGAGAAAAATACTGTTCCGGATGAAAAAAAAGAAGCGGATCAAGCCGGGTTTAAGGATCACGCGAACAGGAGCCATGGCTTATAAGCCAAACCAGTCCAAACGAACAAGGCGCTTACTGTCAGCTCGCCGTCCACATTCTCCTACCGCCGTTTTTCTTCACCAGACGGGATTTATTACGCTGATTTGCATTGATTGGCCGGTAATGCTCCAACTAAGACGTCCGAAACAAACTGGACGTCTCACTCGCTCCCTCTCGCATCTAGTCCCTCGCTTCCTCCTCCCTTCCACGCTCGCGCCCCGCGTCTACCCCGATACGCAGGCCATGGCTACCTCCTTAGCCGGCGGTGGACCTCCTTCCCCACCTCGACGGTGCCCCATCTGAAGGCTCTAGTTTAGTTTTGGTGAATTGATGAAACTCTATACGCTAATCTATTTGCTCTAGTGATTATGAGGTAGGTAGCACTATTCTAAGTAGTGGAGCAAATGAAGATCATGTTGACTGGTGATGATGGCCGTGGTGATCAAGGGCTCAAGCTTGGAAAAGAAGAAAAATAAAAATAAAAAGTTCAAGGCAAAGGTGAAACTTGATATGAGCTTTTTGGTCTGATGATCAAGACACTTAGTGAGTGCGATCACATTTAGGATCGATAGACGTACTATTAAGAGTGGTGAAACTCGTATCGAAATGCAGGTTATCAAAGTGCCACTAGATGTTCTAACTCATTGCATATGCATTTAGATCTAGTGGAGAGCTAACACCCTTAAAATATTTGTGAAAATATGCTAACACACGTGTACAAGGTGATACACTTGGTGGTTGGCATATTTGATCAAGGGTGGCAAAGTTGGTGAAGTCAAGGGGTTGTTTTCCCTCGACCGGACGCAGCAACCGGACTCGGGCCGTGCGTCCGGTCAGTGTTGCGTAGAGGAGACGTGCTGTCGGTCTCTGATCGGACGCTGGCACAAGTGGTGACCTGACTCGACGCTGGTGCATCTGGTCATGCTGTGACGTACACTGAAGTAAGCCAATTCGTGAAGATGAGAAGAGCGGACGCAGGGGCGCGTCCGGTCTTGCATGACCTGACGCGTCCGGTCGTATTTGAGCAGCTCTGGATCGTCTCTAGAACCGACCTGACACCGGGAAGCCAAGGGGAATGGCGTGTCCGGTCGTGTCTTGGCTGTGGCGCGCGCGCGAGTGCTCTGCTGTTGATCGGCGCGTTCGGTCTCTCGACTGGTCCGTCCGGTCATTACTTAACCGCGCAGGGATTGGATTTTGACCGTTGGATTCGCATGGACGACGTTGAACGCGGGGGACACGTGAACGGCTGGCAGCGACCAGACGCTGGGGCTGGTACGTCCGGTCAGCTGCGACCAGCGCGTCTGGTCACCCCGAGTGGTAGTGCAGTGAGAGCCCAACGGCTCTATTTCGTGGAAGCTCCTATTTAAGCCCCATGGCCGGCTCAAGCTCACTCTCTTGGCCATTTGCATTGACATAGCAATCTTGTGCGCTTAGCTAAAGCCCTCCCACTCATCTCCATCATTGATTCATTATCTTTGTGAGATTGGGAGTGAATCCAAGTGCATTGCTTGAGTGATTGCATCTAGAGGCACTTGGTGATTGTGTTTCTCTGCAGGATTCGCTTGTTACTCTTTATGGTTGCCGCCACCTAGATGGCTTGGTGTAGCGAGGATCATCGAGCGGAGGAAGGTGCTTATCTCCAGCTCCGATCGTGATGATTGTGAGGGGTTCTTCACCTTTCTCTGGCGGAGAGCCAAAAGGTACTCTAGTGGATTGCTCATGGCTTGTGTGATCCTCATCTTATGTTGGTTGTGCGGCACCCGGTTATGGGTTTGGCATGTGATGCCAATTAGCGCGTGAACCTCCAAGTAGTGAATCGCCACAACGAGGACTAGTTTGCCGGCAAGCAAGTGAACCTCAGGTAAAAATCATTATGTCATCTTTGTCTCGAGGATTTCTTGTTATTCATTATGATTGATTGGCATCATTTTGTGATTGGTTTACTCCTCGACACGGCGGTATAATTCACTATCCATCTCGTGTATTTACATTCTTAGTGTAGCTAAGCTCTTTAATGTAATTAGTTTTGAGAGCTAGCTTGTGCCGTGTCTAGTGGTTAGTGAGGACTCTTTAGTTAGTTTTTGAGAGCTCACTAACTTAGTGTAGTATCATAGCATTTGTGTGTTTAGAGACTATAGCAACTAGAATTGTTGTAGGTGGCTTGCATCTTTAGTAGGCTAGCGCAAAATTCGCTTCGTCTTATATTTGTCTAACCGCTTTACTTTGTGTTGTTGCAGAAATTTTTATAGGCTATTCACCCCCCATAGCCATTAGGACCTTTCACCCTCCCCCCACCCTAGCGTCCTCACCCACCGGAAGCGCCCAACGCCCGTGGATCCGATGGTCCTCTCCCAACCCCAGCGAGATCTATGGAGCACGAGCGAGATCCAAGGAGGTGGCACGGCGGTGTTGTAGGGGAGTGGGTGGCTCTGCCCTACCCCTGATGCGATGCCCTCTCTCACCCTGGTGACCAAGCTCCCCCACCCCGGTGGCCGGAATCGACCGACCATCCTTTCCCTCTCCCTTTGTTGCATATGTATGTTTTAAGTATCTTAGGCAGTTTCAGATGTGTCGGGTACCATAAAACGGGGTACCCCGAGCGTACACCAAAAGAGTCACTTAAACCCTCATCAACAACGAAGCCATAAGGTAAGCCGTGGATTAACCACCGGCCCCGTCCAAGCCCACCTGGCTCTCCGCCTCGCCTTAGGCCTCGCACGGGAGGTCTCGACACCCTGACGAATCTTCGCCTCGAGCGAGACCCTTCGCAGGGAGGCCTCGACAAGGAGCCCAATCTCTGTCTCAGCCCGAGGCCCCGTGCTGTACAGCCTCGAACGAGACAGCGAATTCTCCTGTATCGCTCGAAGCTAGCTTCGCTGATAACCCGTCGCTCCCGCCTCGACCAGTCTTCCCGACAGCGCGTCACGTCCCATTAATGCGTCAACCACTCCCGCAATCTCAAGCCGGACGACGGCTCGACACCACGGAGTAGGCCGACGAGAAAAGGAGTCACCTCAACGCCATACCGGCTAGGACAGGGCACGGCGGGGATTACCGGCCACTATGTTCTGGCGCTGTGCCCACGATCAGCACCTGCACTACACTGTGCCCCGCAATCCCCGCCCCGAAGACAACGCGGCATGGGAAGTCTCAGTCCGGGTCATCGACGCCTCAGGATCAGCGCACAAGATCAACCACTTCCTCCGAGCCTCGGCACTTTATGTCAGGGCCTCGGCTACCTCGGGATACATGTCCGCCGAGACCCCCCACGACAGTTTGGCCCAGGCACCAACCGAGCCTCGGCTTCGCGCATAATCATCTATAGTGACCCACACGCCGACCGCCACGCCCGCTTCGAGGTAGCCCTAGAGCTCCCATAACGCACAGGATCGGATGAGACCAGCACGTCGCCCCAGTGCTTCAAGGACGGACCACTCCGACGACCATGCCGCCATAGGAACATGCTATAGGGCTCGAACACACCGCCTCCGTTCGCACGACGCCGTATAGTTAGCACACGTACTACCCTTGTCCCCCCTTCAACTATATAAGGAAAGGACCTGGGCCATTTCAAGGGGGAGGACGCGCGCACAAGCAACACTCGGTAACACGCACACTTTTCCACTGACTGAGAGCAACGTCTCAAGCAGCCCACACCACTCCAAGCTGAGACCTGGGACAAAGCTTCCTCTCTCATCTAGCTTGTAACCCCCTACTACAAGCACTTTGGTGCAAGGAATACAAGTTCGATCTCTCAAACTGGACGTAGGGCACCGATTGCCTGAACCAGTATAAGCCTTGTGTCTCTTTGCATCACCATCTGGGATCAGGAACACGCAGCCCAAATTTACTAGTTGGTTGAGGACCCCCCGGTCCGAAACACCGACAGTTGGCGCGCCAGGTAGGGGGATCTACGTGTCAGTTTCGTCATCCCAACAAGTTCCGGATGGCAGACCCCGTACGATCGCTATGTCTCGGCACGGTGATCTGGTTTGGGAGCCTAGAGTTCATGTCTCTAGGGCATGAGTACGACATGGTACTCCTCATGCCCCGAGCCCCACCGACCGACGACGACGTCACGTACCGGCAGCCCAGGCGTAGGCGGCGCCCGGGCGGTCGCTCTCGCCGCGCTCGCCAGGCACCACGCGAGCAGGATCACCCTGACGCTACGTGAACCCAGGGCGACTCACCGCTCTCTGCCGGTATCCTACGACCAGCTGTTGGCGTAAGGTCCCTGGTTGGGGACCTGTCTAGCCTGAGCCTAGACAAAGGAAAGACGCCGGTGGTACGTGGTGATGCCCCATCACCAAGCTCCGCTCCACCACTCCCTGAGGAGCCAGCTCCGGTGGAGCAAAGCTCGACGACGACACCATCCCCATACCCATTCGGGTTGAGAAATGTCGCCGCCTCTTACGCTTACGCCTATGCTTCCGCTCACGCGGATCCCTCAAGATGCCGCCAACACTTCGCTCTCGACTTCGACACCACCGCGTCGACCCACACCCACGCCGACTCCTCAGAGGAGTACGAGGCATGGGCCGGAGTGGATTTCTCCGACCTCCACGACCATGAAACCATGTGCCGCTTATTGGCTGCGAGTGACTATTGCTTCGGCTACTCTGATTCTGACAATGAAGGTACTTACGATCCCTCTCATGAGTGCTTCCACGTCGGACTTGGGATACCAAGCACGGGCGAGGAGGATGAGGGGGTAGGCAACCGTACCCCGCTTCATCAGGGAATGGGTGATGCCACGCCCTCACGCATTGTCCCACCGGCAGCACGGAACGAGAACCTTATCCTCGGACAATTTCGACGCCCGGACCTAGAGCAGCTCCGTGAGCTTCAGGCCAAGGTCGAGCAAGACCGACTCCTTCTGTAATAGCTCCGAAACACTCTCGAGCAGGAGCAGCAGGGCCGCGGTGATGGTGGAGGAGCCCGGTGACGGGCTCACGACGTGCACCACCGCATCAACGACGACGAAGGGGACGATCGTCCCCCGATCTTCAATCGTGCTAGCCAGAATGTCACGGCTGCGGCGATGCTAGTGCGCGCGATGCCCGAGCCCTCTACCACAGAAGGGCGACGGGTTCGCGGCGAGCTCTGGGATCTCCTCGAGACCGCCGCGGTGCAGCAGGCTGAGAGTTCCGCCTCTCGGCGGCGCGAAGTCGCCTTAGACCTCCCCTCAGCACCACATCGGCAGGATAAGGAGGCCTCAGTTCGTCCCGAGCCCGCTCGGGCGCCAACAGCCCATGGGGTCCCCTTGCGGCTCGACCGCCTCGGCAACCAACGTGAGGTGCAGGGAGACCATGGGGTGGTCAGTAGGCGATGATGCCACGACAATGAGGGGCCCGCCCAGGGCTACCATCCACACCGAGGTGGCCGCTATGATAGTGAGGAGGACCGCAGTCCCTCTCCTAAACCACCTGGCCCTCGGGTCTTTAGCAGAGCCATCCGCGTTGCTCATTTCCTGGCCCGGTTTTGACAACCAGCCAACCTCATGAAGTATAACGGCGAGACCAATCCCGAACTCTGGCTTGCCGATTACCGTCTGGCTTATCAGCTAGGTGGCACGGATGATGACCTGCTCGTCATCCGCAACCTCCCCTTGCTCTTGTCAGACTTGGCGCGAGCCTAGCTCGAGCACCTTCCTCCCTCACAGATCCACGACTGGCGCGACTTGGTTAGGATCTTCATCGGGAATTTCCAGGGCACATACGTGCGCCCTGGGAACTCCTGGGACCTTAAGAGCTGTCGCCAGAAACCGGACGAGTCTCTCTGAGACTTCATCCGACGCTTCTCTAAACAGTGCACCGAGTTGCCCAACGTCGGTGACTCAGAAATTGTCTAGGCTTTCCTTTTCGGCACCACCTGCCGAGACTTGGTCTGAGAGTTAGGCCGGGACATGCCGCGCTCCTCGACATCACCACCAACTTCGCCTCGGGCGAAGAGGCTGTTGGGACCATCTTCCCTAAGAACGACGCCAAGGGGAAGCGAAGGGTCGAGGCCCCCGAGGGTCTCGGTTCCCCACCTCCCCAAAAGAAAGAAAAAGGGTCGCCAGGGGAAACAGGCCGTCCTCGAGGCCGATCTAGTCGCGGCCGCAGAATGCAAGAATCCCCGAGGCCCTAGGGGCCCCAGGCCCTTCGACAACATGCTTAAGAAACCCTGCCCTTACCACCAGGGCCTAGTAAAACACGCCCTCGAGGATTGCTCCATGCTGCAGTGTTACTACGCCAGGCTCGGGCTCCCCGACGACGACGCCAAGCAGAAAGGCGCCGGCGACCGGGACGATGACAAGGACGATGGGTTTCCCGAGGTGCACAACGCCTTCATGATCTTTGGCGGACCCTCGGCGTGCCTTACGGCTCGCCAGCGAAAGAGGGAACGCCGAGAGGTCTTCTCGGTCAAGGTGGCCACTCCCCGATACCTCGACTGGTCTCGGGAGGCAATCACCTTTGATCGAGAGGACCACCCCAACCATGTCCCGAATCCCGGGTAGTACCCGCTCGTCATCGACCCGATCATGGGCAACACTCGGCTCACCAAGGTGTTGATGGACGGAGGCAGCGGTCTCAACATCCTCTACGCCAGCACCCTAGAGCTCTTGGAGATCGACCGGTCGAGGCTCTGGGGCAACGCCGCACCTTTCCACGGCATCGTGCCAGGGAAACGCACGCGACCCCTTGGACGCATCGACCTTCCCGTTTGCTTCGGCACCCCCTCCAACTACCGCAAGGAGGTCCTTAATTTGAGGTGGTCGGATTCAGGGAACCTACCATGCCATCCTGGGGCGGCCGTGCTACGCCAAGTTCATGGCAGTCCCCAACTACACCTACCTCAAGCTCAAGATGCCGGGTCCCAACGGTGTCATCACGATTGAGTCCACGTACGAACATGCATACGACTGCAACGTCGAGTGCATCGAGTACGCCGAGGCTCTCGCGGAGGCCGAGACCCTCATCGCCAACCTCGACCAACTCGGTGGCAAGGCGCCTGACTCCAAGCGTCATGCGGGGGTGTTCAAGCCCGCAGAGGCCATCAAGCTCGTCCGGTCGACCCCGCCTGCCCCGACGACCGGGCGCTGAGGATCAGCACCACCCTCGACATCAAATAGGAGGTCGTGCTCGTCGACTTCCTCCGTGCGAATGCTGACATGTTCGCATGGAGTCCCTCGGACATGCCGGGCATACCGAGGGAGGTCACCGAGCATGCCTTGGACATCCGGGCCGGCTCCAGACCGGTGAAGCAATGCCTATGCCGATTCGATGAGGAAAAGCATAGGGCCATCGGCGAGGAGGTGCAGAAACTCTTGGCGGCCGGGTTCATCAAGGAAGTGTCCCACCCAGAGTGGTTGGCTAACCCCGTGTTGGTCAAGAAGAAAAATGGGAAATAGAGAATGTGTATAGACTACACCGGTTTGAATAAAGCTTGTCCAAAAGTCCCCTTCCCATTACCTCAAATCGATCAGATCGTTGACTCCACTGCGGGGTGCGAGACCCTATCTTTCCTTAATGCGTATTCTGGCTACCATCAGATCAAGATGAAAGAGTCCGACCAGCTCGTGACTTCTTTCATCACCCCATTCGACATGTACTGCTACGTGACTATGCCTTTTGGCCTCAGAAACGCAGGGGCCACATACCAGCGGTGCATGACTTAGGTCTTTGGCGACCACATTGGGCGAGCAGTCAAAGCCTATGTGGACAACATCGTGGTCAAGTCCAGAAAAGCCGAGGATCTCGTCAACGACCTAAAGATAGCCTTCAAATGCCTTAGAGGGAAGGGCATCAAGCTCAATCCCGAGAAGTGTGTGTTCGGAGTCCCTCGGGGCATGCTCTTGGGATTCATAGTCTCAAAACATGGCATCGAGGCCAACCCGGAGAAGGTCTTAGCCGTGACCAGCATGGGACCAGTTTGAGACCTCAAGGGAGTGCAGAGGGTCATGGGATGCCTCGCGGCCCTGAGCCACTTCATCTCGTGCCTCGGTGAAAAAGGCTTGCCTCTGTACCGCCTCTTAAGAAAATCCGAACGCTTTTCTTGGACCTCCGAGGCCAAAGAAGCCCTCACCAAGCTCAAAGCACTGCTCACCAATCCTCCCGTCCTAGTACCATTGGTCAAGGACGAGGCCCTCTTACTCTACGTCGCCACAACGACCCAAGTGGTCAGCGCTGCCGTAGTGGTAGAGAGGCAGGAAGAGGGGCATGCCCTACCCATCCAACGACCTATCTACTTCATCAGCGAAGTGCTTTCTGAGACCAAAACACGATACCCCCACATCCAGAAGTTGATCTACGTCGTAGTCTTGGCCCGGCGCAAGCTGCGCCACTACTTCAAGTCTCACCCAATGACCATGGTGTCATCTTTTCCCTTGGGAGAGATAATCCATAACCGGGAGGCTTCGGGTAGGATAGCCAAGTGGGCCGTCGAGCTCATGGGGGAAGCCCTGACCTTTGTGCCTTGGAAAGCAATAAAGTCTTAGGTCTTGGCTGATTTTGTGGCTGAGTGGACTGACACCCAATTGCCACCTGCTCAAGTCTAGACAGAATGCTGGACCATGTACTTCGATGGGTCTCTGACGAAGACCGGGGCAGGCGTGGGTCTGCTCTTCATCTCGCCCCTCGGAGTACACATGCGCTACATGGTGCGGCTCCACTTCGCCGCCTCGAACAACGTGGCCGAGTACGAGGCCCTCGTCAATGGCTTGCAAGTCACCATCGAACTTGGGGTACGATGTCTCGACGTCCGGGGCGACTCGTAGCTCATCGTCGATCAAGTCATGAAGGAGTCAAACTGCCTCGACCCCAAAATGGAGGTGTACTGCAAGTTGGTACGTCGCCTAGAAGACAAGTTTGACGGTCTCGAACTCAACCACATCGCGCGGAAGTACAACGAGGCCACCGACGAACTGGCAAAGATGGCCTTAGCGCGGGCTCCGGTCCCCCCGAACGTCTTTGCCAGGGACCTCCACAAACCTTCCATTGACTACGCCTTGGTAGCAGAGGAGGGCCCACTGGTCAAACCCACGACGGGGCTCGACACCCCCTTTGCCACTGAGACTCCTTCGGCCGAGCTCGAGGTCATGGAAGTCGACGCAGAGCCTTCCCAGACCAACCAGGACATGGACTGGCGAGTCCCGTTCCTTGATTGGCTCGCTTAGGAAAAGTTTCCTAGTGACAGGACCAAAGCCCGATGGCTTGCGCGGCGAGCCAAGACTTATGTCCTCTGCAATGGTGAATTGTATAGGCGAAGTCCCTCCGGTGTCCTCCAATGATGCATCACCACCGAGGCAGGCCGAGCCCTGCTTTGGGACTTGCACGCAGGGGCCTGCGGGCACCATGCGGCGCCTCGGACACTCATCGGAAATGTTTTCCGCCAAGGGTTCTACTGGTCGACGGCGGTTGCCGACGCCACCAAGCTAGTACGCTCATGTGAAGGATGCTAGTACTATGCTCGGTAGACGCACCTCCCGGCCCTGGCCCTCCAAACCATCCCCATTACGTGGCCGTTCATCGTGTGGGGGCTCGACATAGTCGGGCCTCTGCAAAAGGCCCCCGGGGGCTACACCCATCTACTGGTAGCAATCGATAAGTTTTCCAAATGGATCGAGGCTCGTCCGATCAATCGAATCAAATCCGAGCAGGCAGTGCTGTTCTTCACTGACATTATCCATAGGTTTGGGGTCCCTAACACCATCATCACCGACAACAGGACACAGTTCATCGACAAAAAATTCTTGACGTTCTGCGACGACCACCACATCCGTGTGGCCTAGTCGGCCATAGGACACCCAAGGACCAACGGCCAAGTAGAACGTGCCAACGACATGATCCTACAAGGCCTCAAGCCAAGAATTTACAACCGGTTGAAGAAGTTTGGCAAGAAATGGCTTGCCGAACTCCCGTCGGTCATCTAGAGCCTGAGGAACACTCCAAGCCGAGCCACGGGGTTCACACCTTTCTTCCTAGTCTATGGAGCCGAGGCTATCCTCCCCACTGACTTGGAATATGGTTCCCCGAGGCTACAGGCCTACAACGAGCAAAGCAACTGCACCACCCGCGAGGACACCTTCGACCAACTGGAGGAAGCCCGAGACGTCACGCTGCTGCACTCGGCCAAATACCAGCAAGCCCTACGGCGCTTTCAAGCCCAGCGCATCCGAAGCTAAGACTTGAAGGTAGGTGACCTGGTGTTGAGGCTGACACAGAGCAACAAGGGCCGCCACAAGCTGACCCCACCATGGGAAGGGCCGTATATCGTCGCCCAAGTGCTGAAGCCCAGGACCTACAAGCTAGCCAACGAGAAGGGCGAAATCTTCACCAACGCTCGGAATATAGAACAGCTATGTCGCTTTTACCCTTAAATTTCCAAGCATTGTATATATTGCTTCTCGGAATACAATTGAAAAGCGTTCTTTAGTTGTTCTAATTTTTCGAGAAACCCCCCCGAGCCCATTGTGGGTCTCGGCAATATGATGACACTGTAAGGGAGACTCGGCTCTGCCTCCGCAGAACCAAACCTCCCTCGGGGGCTAGATGGGGGGATTCCCCCCTAAGTCCCACGCACCATTTTTAGTCATTTTTCGAAAAAAATCCTACACCAAACCCTCTAGCACGCTCTGACGAATCGGTTGCGAAAAACTCAAGGACCAAAAGCCCGTCTTAGGGCCAGAAGGCTGGTAGAGTCACGAGACGGCCTATGCCTCTGGGCTATGGCGCTCCCTCACCACCTTTCGCCCAGGGGACGGCTTAGGCTCCAAGGAAGTTTTTTGCGAAGAAATCTGATCGGAGACAACAAGAGGGCAGAGGCTCAGAAATACAAGATAAACGATTAAGAAACATGAGTACTTCAAAAAGAAAGGCCTCCACGGCCACAAGCGTTATGATACTTAATTAATTCCTATTCTATTTACATGGCCTCTTAGGCCCAGGTCACGGCTTAGGGCCTCCAGCGTCAGCAAAGGGCGGAGGAGCGACCACCTCCTCTTCGAACAGCTTGGCCAACGCCGTACCAGGACCCTCCGCCGCCTCCATCAGCTTCGCAACTGCCTCATCAGCCTCCTCATCATCGTCGGGCAGGACGTAGCCATCGCTGATGGCTTGGAGGTCAACGCCTATGTAGTGTGAGGCAATGACGGCCAGCGCGCGTTTGACGCCCGTATGCAGCACTCCTCGGAGCCGCTCGCGCACTTGACCGCTCAATGCAATCAGACGGCTCCCAAGGGAGCTGCCTAATTGAACCCCCTCGACCTCCAAGGCCTCGCAGGTGGTGCGGGCGGCACTCTTCAGTGCCTCGTGCTCCCCGATCTCGGTCTCGAGCACCGCCTGCACCGCGACAGAAGCCTCGGCTGCCCGGGTAACCTCCGCCTCTGACTCTGCGCCACAGGAAACGGAATGGGGTTGAGCGCAAAGGAAAATAAGCCAAATAGGGACGGAAGCCTATGGGACTCACCCTTGGCCTTCTGCTCCCAGCGTCGGGCCTCGACCTGAGAGGCCTCGGCTTTCTCCTTTAGGCGCTGGGCCTCAACCCGAGAGGCATCGGCCGCCTTGGAAGCCTCTCTACCTAGCTCTGCATCACACCAGAGAATGAGGGGGCGAATACAAGAAGAGCAAATAAAATGAGGGGAATAGGACTCACCCTCAGCCTTTCCCCTCCAGACCACAGCCTCGGTCCGGGAGGCCTCGACCACCATAAGGGCCTCATCCAAAGCGCCCTTCGTCAGCTGGTGCGCACTCTGCTCCGCTCCTAGCTGCCTAGCAAGAGCCTTGCCTGAGGTCGTGGCTTCTTTGGCTCGAGACCTGAAGGCATCCCGATCATCGGCCACGCGGGTGAGCTCCTCCTCCAACTCCTTGACCCGCACCGCCAGAGGGGCGACATGCTCCTAGGCCGTGGCCGCCACGACCTTCGCATCGGCACAACGAAGGCGGAGGTCCTCCACCTCCGCGCTCTACGCCGACAAGAGCTCGTTGGCACCGGCAAGAAGGCCCTTCTACCGCTGAAGCTGGTCCCAGACATCCCTCTCCCGCCGAAGAAAGACCGATTTCCCAAGAGATCGGGTCTCGAGCTCCTGGGGGAAACAGAACAGGGGTCAATCCCTACAAAGAAAACTCAGAAAAAGACCACCGCGTGAGAAAAGAAAGCACGAACCTGGGCGACTCCGGGCAGATCGTTGGCCACCACGGACAGCGCCGTCCATAGTGACCGCTCCGCCAGCTGGCGGTACTGCTCGAACATGTCCCAGCGACCGCCCTCGGCCGCGTCCTCGAGAGCAAACAGAGGCTCCGCCTCTGGGTTGTCCCGGCTCTGCCACAGGACACGCGGGTGATCCCACCCACGGGGCTCGGGTCGTACTCGCGCGAGGGCCAAGCTTCCTTTGCCCGGGGTCAGAACCGGCTGTTCCACGACACCGGCCACCTTAGCACCGGCCATCTCCTGTGCCCGGGAAGTATCGTCGGAGGAGATCAGAAGGACCTCCACCTCCCGGGCGCTCTCCCGCAACAACGGCGGGCCTTGAACCAGGGGTGCCACCGAGGCCTCCGCGCGCCTTCATCTCCACCTCCTGGGCCGACAGCCTCGCCGCGATCACGTCGGCCTCGGTGGTCCCGGGGGCTCCGGCCTCCGCCATCGTGGCCTCGGTGGTCCCGGGGGCTCCGGCCTCCGCCATCGTGGCCTCGGTGGTCGCGGCGACGCCCGCCGTAGCGGCCTCTATGGTCCTGGGCACCCTGGCCTCCGCCGCCTCGGCCTTAGAGACCAAGAAGGCCTCGACCTCGGTGGCCTCGGCAACTAAGGACACTTCGACCCCATCCGACTCGCGGGCCTCGCTCTCGCGGGGCAGAGGCGCACCCTCCCCCGCCTGTGTTAGGGCCGCCTCGGCAACCCCTCCTTGGGTGGCCGGCTCCTTCGGGTTAGCCCTCACCGATGCCGCGCCACATAGTAGGGCAGCTTGCGCCTCCGCCACCCAGTGGGCGGTGGAGCCGGGGTTAACCTTGAGCGCTTTTAGGGGCGCCAAGGTAGGCACCTCCGCAGGTCGCTTCCGGCTAAGGACAAAACGTTTACAAGGTCAGCACGAGATAAAAGAATGAATGGAAAGCACTGCGGCTCCACCAAAAATACACCTACCTCGAGCGGGGCTGCAACCGCTTCGGCACGGCAACCCTTGTCTACGCAGGTAGTGGCGGCGGCAGAGCCACGACCTCCATGTTCATCAGCGCCGGTTGGTCCTCGACGGATCCCGGTGCCCCCTCGGTCCTCTGCGGGGGCAGTTGCGTCGCCCCCACCGCCACCTGCTCCACCGCTGTCGCCGAGCCCACCGGGCTGACGGCACGCTTGCCAACGCCTGCTCCTCGGGCGTGTCGGCCTCAGCCCCGAGGCGGGCAACCGCCGACCCTGGGGCGGCTCCTCCTCCTCCTCCTCCTAGGAGCGCCGGGCTGCTTGCCGACGCCTCGGGCACCGTCTCCCCTACGTTAGGGAGATGGTCCAGGGGACCCCACCCTATCTCGCCCTCGTCATCCCCGTCCGAGGCATCCGTCGATAGCGACGGCGATGGGGACTCCTCCAACAGGAGGCCGTCCTTCCTTTGCTACCGGCGGCGCTTATCCAGTTCCTCGCGCGCGAGGATCTTCTTCGTGCGCTTCGCCGCCTTGGCGTCCTTCCGCTTTTTCTGTGCCTCGGCGTGCGCCCGGTTGATCACCCGCCGCCTCGCGTCCTTAGGAATGGGTGGCGGAGAGGCTCGCACGTCTCTCATCCCCTGCAGGAATGGCGATCGCGCATGAGGGAATGAGAAATAATGAGAAACGGAGAAGGCTCGAGTGCTGCAGCGGCGCATGACTTACCAGCGAGAGGAACCCCCGCGACGGGCGCATCGCGATGGGGGGTAGGTTACCGCCCCTTAGCTTCGCCTCCACCATCTCCCCCACCCGGCGAAGAATTTCCTTGTTGGAAAGGGCAGAGGAGGACATCCGGATGCCCTCATTTGGCTCACCCGGCCTCATCTCGAACAGGCGCCGCCGTCGAGCCATTAGCGCAGCACCCTCCAGCAGTGGAAGGCGGCCACGACCATGGCCGCAGTAAGGCCACGGCCCCGTAGCCTCTCCAGCCCCTCCAGAAGCGGCTGCAGCTTGGGCTGATCCTCCCTCGGGACGCCGTACTTCCACCTCTCTGGGCAGCTCCCCACAATCCGCCTAGTGTAGGGGGGAAGTCCGCCGTCATCGTTGTGGAGATAGATCCAGCTCGTGTACCATCGACGATTGGATGACACGAGCTGGGCTGGGATGTAGAGGTGCTAGTGGTCCTGGCGCACTTGGAGAGTGTAGCCGCTGGCCCTCACCGCTTTCCTCGTGCCCGACGTGCCCATCGGCTTAGTGGTATGACCCGCCCGGAAGAGATGGAGCCACAACTCCCAATGGGGAGCAATCCCCAAATACCCCTCGCAGACAGCGACGAAGATGGCCGCCTGCACGATGGAATTGGGGTTGAAGTTGTGGAGCTCCACGCCATAGTAGTGCAGGAATGCCCGCATGAACCGGTCCACCGGAACACCGAGGCCGCGCTCATGAAAGGAGACGAAGCTCACGATGTAACCGTCACGAGGCCTCGGCTCCGGCTCGCCCGACGGAGCGATCCACTCCAGCCTGTTGGGGTCCGTCACCGGACAAAGGAGTCCGCCATCGACGAGCGACTGAAGCATCTCCACGGTGATGTCAGATGGATCCCAAGGGTCCGCCTCGATGACAACGATGTCGCCGGCCATGAGTGCGGTGGAGGGTTCGAATGCGGCGGTGAGTTTGTCTCTCTCTCTCTCCCTGGCTCGCCCTTCTCCCTTCTTCTTCCCGGTGCCCGCTGCTCTAGCGATGGCTCGATGGGGGCAGAGCTAATGCAGGCAAGGTAAGGTGGTGAGGGGCGAGGCTCGTTGCGTATTTATGTAGGGTAAAGGCAAAACGGATGGGCGATGAAATCAGGGAAGTTTCCCTCGGATCCGGCGTGGTTAACCCCGATCCGATTTTACCGCCCACGTGCCCACCTTTTTCTCATTAATCGCGGGAACAGTTACGTCCCATCCGCTGACACCACGTCGCGCCTGACCGCTATGGCAGTAGGCGTCGTTCCGTCTCCCTAGAAAACCGCCTCAAAAGGCACGCCAGCCATTGTCGAGCCGATGGGGAAGACATTCCCCCCGCCCTATTCCTTTCAGATGAAGGAACCGGGTGCTGAGCCTATTACGGTCCAGGGGTTCGAAGGCTGGGCCCCTAGGGGTTTCGATAGCCGCCCCAGGGCAACAGAGTCAGGGACGACCATGGGCGAGCCCACACGGGGCTGAGGCCCAAGCAAGCAAAATGCTTGGGATGCCCTAAGTCGTGTCCAAGATCGGCAGGGAGGTCTCTGAATGGGATCCCACCGTAGGGAGGCACCGAGCCACCGGGGCCTAGCGAACGGCCTCGGCACCCACTAGAGAAACCCTCCGGTACTCTTGGAGTGCGTCTCTGGACCACTAACTGTCTCCTAGCGAACGGGGCACGGGCCTCCACTCAGACTTACCCAATAACAGCTCACCGGAAGTGCCACCGCTCGTGCCCACCGAGGGTAGCCTAGCACATTCCACCCCTCCTTCCGAGCGAAAAGGAAGCGCGAGGGTCGTATGAAAAGCCAGGGGAACCCCTGACGGACCTCTTGCTCCGTGCAGAGGCTAAGGGGCTCTTCCTGTAACCTTGCCGAGACCTAGTGACCCCGGCTCGCACTCGAGGGGGCTCGGCAAAACAACCCCTCCTTCCGAGCGAAAAGGAAGCGCGAGGGTCGTACAAAAAGCCAGGGGAGCTCCTGACGGCCCTCTCGCTCCATGTAAAGGCTAGGGGGCCCTTCCTGCAGATATGCCGAGACCCCACGACCCAGGATCGCACCCAAGGGGGCCTCGGCAAACAAACCCTCATGCGCGAGGGGCATATAAAAAGCCAGGGGAACTCCCGACGGCCCTCTCGCTCCATGCAGAGGCTAGGGGGCTCTTCCTGCAACCTTGCCGAGACCCAGCGGCCCAGGCTCGCACCCGAAAGGGCTCGGCAAACAACCCCTCCGCCCAAACAAAAAGGATGTGTGAGGGTCGAACAAAAAAGTTAGGGGACCCCTGACCGCCCTCTCGCTCCGGGCGGAGGCTCGGGGGCTCCTCCTGCACCCAAGACAAAGACAAACGACCTAAGCCCGCGCTAGAAGTTTTGTTACAAACACGATAAAGGGCATCGAGCCCGTTATGGTCCAGGGGTTCGAAGGCTAGGCCCCCTAGGGTTTCGACAGCCGCCCTAGGGCAATAGAGTCAGGGACGACTATGGGCGAGCCCACGTATGGCCAAGGCCTGAGCAAACGATCGCTTGGGACGTCCTAAGTCATGTCCGAGACCGGCAGGGAGGTCTCCAAATGGGATCCCACCGTAGGGAGGCACCGAGCCACCAGGGCCCAGCGAACGGCCTCGGCACCCACTAGAGAAACCCTCTGGTACTCTTGGAGTGCATCTCTGGACCACTAGTTGACCCCTAGCGAACGGGGCACGGGCCTCCACTCGAACTTACCCGATAACAACTCACCAGAGATGTCATCGCTCGCACCCACCGAGGGTAGCCTGACATATCCCCTCCTTCTGAGCGAAAAGGAAGCATGAGGGTCGCACAAAAAGTCAGGGGTACCCCTGATCGCCCTCTTGCTTCGTGCAGAGGCTCGGGGGCTCTCCCTACGACCTTGCCGAAACCCCGCGACCCGAACTCGCACTTGTGGGCTCGGCAAAAATGATAAAAACTCCTCACTCAACACGGAAAAAGCCCCTAGAGGAGTAAATCCACTCCTCTAGGGCCTCGGGGGCTACACCCGGCGGGTGCGCTCGTGCGCACCCACCGAAACCTCAAAAGGAAAACACAATTCCTACAGGAGCAGCTGCAAGCCAAGTCTCGACAAACCCTCAGGGAGAGTGCTCGCACTCCCCCTAAGGATTGGGGGCTACTGTCGGGTACCATAAAATGGGGTACCCCGAGCGTACACCAAAAGAGTCACTTAAACCCCATCAACAACGAAGCCAGAAGGTAAGCCGTGGATTAACCACTGGCCCCATCCGAGCCCACCGGCTCTCCGCCTCGCCTTAGGGCTCGCACGGGAGGTCTCGACACCCTGACGAATCTCTGCCTCATGCGAGACCCTTCGCGTGAGGCCTCGACAAGGAGCCCAATCTCTGTCTCGCCCGAGGCCCCGTGCGTACAGCCTCGAACGAGACAACGATTCTCCGTATCGCTCGAAGCTGGCTTCGCGATAACCCATCGCTCTCGCCTCGACCAGTCTTCCCGACAGCGCGTCACGTCCCATTAATGCGTCAACCACTCCCACAATCTCAACTGGACGACGGCTCGACACCACAGAGTGGCCAACGAGACAAGGAGTCACCTCAACGCCATACTGGCTAGGACAGGGCGCGGCGGGGATTACCGGCCACTGTGTTCTGGCGTTGTGCCCACGATCAGCGCCTGCACTACACTATGCCCCGCAATCCCCGCCCCGAAGACAACGCGGCATGGGAAGTCTCGTCTGGGTCGTCGACGCCTCAGGATCAGCGCACAAGATCAACCACTTCCTCCGAGCCTCGGCACTTTACGTCAGGGCCTCGGCTACCTCGGGATACACGTCCGCCGAGACCCCCCACGACATTTCGGCCCAGGCACCAACCGAGCCTCGGCTTCGCGCATAATCATCTACAGTGACCCGCATGCCGACCGCCATGCCCGCTTCGAGGTAGCCCTGGAGCTCCCATAATGCACAGGATTGGATGAGACCAGCACGTCGCCCCAGTGCTTCAAGGACGGACCACTCCGACGACCACGCTGTCACAAGAACAGGCTACAGGGCTCGGACACACCGCCTCCATTCGCACGACGCCGTATAGTTAGCACACGTACTACCCTTGTCCCCCCTTCAACTATATAAGGAAAGGACCTGGGCCATTTCGGGGGGAGGACGCGCGCACAAGCAACACTCGGTAACACGCACACTTTTCCACTGCCTGAGAGCAACGTCTCAAGCAGCCCACACCGCTCCACGCCGAGACCTGGGACAAAGCTCCCTCTCTCATCTAGCTTGTAACCCCTACTACAAGCACTTTGGTGCAAGGAATACAAGTTCGATCTCTCAGACTGGACGTAGGGCACCGATTGCCTAAACCAGTATAAGCCTTGTGTCTCTTTGTATCACCATCCGGGATCGGGAACACGTAGCCCAAATTTACTAGTTGGTTGAGGACCCCCCGGTCCGAAACACCGACAAGATGTATGTTGTATTTGTTTCATATGAATGTTGCAAAAGTAAATCCGAGGATGTTGCACATGTTGCAGATGTTGTAATTATTTTAGAGGCATGTTGCAAGCGTATGTTTCTAGTGTTTCATATATTTCAGAGCTATGTTTCATATGTGTTTTCCGGACGCATGTTGCAAGTGTGTTTAGCTGGATGTTGCATATGTTTCACACATGTTTCATGTGTTTATTTAGATGTTGCGTATGGTTGTAATGGTTTTTAAGTGTTTTCAGTTGTTTTTAAGTGTTTCAGAAGCATGTTTCAAGTGTTATGTTGTAACTATTATATTTAGATGTTTCAAAAGTAGATCGAGTGTTGCATCTCTCTTTCCCTCCTTCTGTTGCATCATCTCTCCCCGCGCCGGCAGGGCATCCATACGACGCCGCGGCCAGGTCCTTCTGAATCAGAGGCACCGCACGCACTTCCCCTATTGTCGCTCGGGTAGTTCGGACCCCACGTGGAGCGCCAAATGGAGCGCAACGTGTGGGCCTCTGGATGTCCGGACGCTAGCACTTTCGTCCGGACGTCCGGACGCTAGCACTTCTGATTGGCCAGGGATTATCGTTCTGCATTGATTTTTTTCGCTCTGGACCATGCTCCTCGCGTTCACTGCTCCGATTTTCTTTTTTGTCCTATGCCGTTCTCGTTCCTATACGTACTACATGCGTTTCAAAAGGAGCACGTGTGCCTGACTGATAAACTGGATTGTCGTGTCGATGCTTCTGTGTTTCAATTGGCAGTGATTCTAATTTCTGAATGTTGTTTGCAGGCGGCTTGTGTTTGGTAATGATTCCGACTCATCGTGCTGAGCCTCTGTGATTCTTTTGGGTTTCGAACATGTTTCTTCGTGCCTTAAGGCCGTGTTTGGAACACGGGTGTTTTTCATGTAAAGATAAACTGATTTATGCGTAGTTTGTATGAAATTCCTATGTTCCAAAACAAGCTCTAAAGCCACAAGTACATACATATCTCATTCCAATAAAAAGAACTAGTAAGGCCAGTACGAATTTCAACAACAACAACAACATAGCCTTCTAGTCCCAAGCAAGTTGGGGTAGGCTGGAGTTAAAACCCATCAAGAACCCCAAGTCACGGTTCAGGCACATTAATAGCTGTTTTTCAAGTACTCTTATTCAAACATAGATCTCTAGGTATATCCTAAGCTTTTAAATCTTTTTTTATTGCCTCTCCCATGTCAATTTCGGTCTTCCTCTACCTCTCCTCATATTATTAGCTTGGCTTAGGACTCCATAATGCACTGGTGCCTCTGGAGGTCTCCTTTGGATATGGCCAAACCACCTCAACCGATGTTGGACACGCTTTTCTTCAATTGGTGCTACCTCTAGGCGATCACGTATATCATCGTTTCGAACTCGGTCCATTCTTGCATGACCGCAAATCCATCGCAACATACGCATTTCTGCAACACTCAGTTGTTGAACATGTTGAATCTTTGTAGGCCAACATTATGCTCCATACAACATAGCTGGTCTAATCGTCGTTCTATAGAACTTGCCTTTTAGCTTTTGTGGTACCCTCTTGTCACAGAGAATGCTAGAAGCTTGTCGCCACTTGATCCACCCCGCTTTGATTCTATGGCTAACGTCCGTATCAATATTTCCATCCCTCTGTAGCATCAATCCCAGATACCGAAAAGTATCCTTCTTAGGCACTACTTGACCTTCCAAACTCACATCTCCCTCCTCCTATACAACTCTGCTAAAGTCGTATCTCATGTATTCGGTTTTTATTCTGCCCAATCTAAAACATTTAGACTCAAGGGTCTACCGCCATAACTCTAGTTTCCTATTTACTCCCGCCTGGCTTTCGTCCACTAACACTACATCATCAGGGAACAACATACACCAAGGGATATCCCCTTGTATGTTCCTGGTAACCTCATCCATTACCCAGGCAAAGAGATACGGGCTTAAGGCTGACCCTTGATGAAGTCTAATTTTAATCGGGGAGTAATCTGTGTTACCATCGTTTGTTCGAACACTAGTCACAACATTGTTGTATATGTCCTTGATGAAGGTCACGTACTTTGATGGGACTTTATGTTTGTCCAAAGACCACCACATAACATTTTTTGGTATCTTGTCATAAGCCTTCTCCAAGTCAATGAAAACCAAGTGGAGGTCCTTCTTCTGCTCTCTAAACCGCTCCATAACCTGTCTTATTAAGAAGATTGCTCCAAATTGGTTTGTTGATATCTGTGTCGTTCCTCGCAGGCGCAACTCGATGACTCTCTCCCATAACTTCATAGTGTGGCTCATCAACTTAATTCCCCGATAATTAGTATAACTTTAGATATCTCCCTTGTTCTCGTAGATTGGTACCAATATACTTCTTCTCCATTCCTCAGGCATCTTGTTCAATCGAAAGATATTGTTGAACATCTTGGTTAGCCATACTATAGCTATATCTCCGAGACATCTCCACACCTTGATCGGGATACCATCATGGCCCATCGCTTTGCCCCTTTCATCCTTTTCAAGGCTTCTCTGACCTTTGATTCTTGAATCCTCCGCACAAAGCGCCTGTTAGTGTCACCAAACGAGTCGTTCAGCTGAACGGTGGTGTTCTCGTTCTCACCATTGAATAATTTATCAAAATACTCTTGCCATCTATGTCTGATCTCATTCTCCTTCACCAAGAGCTGCTCCCTCTCATCCTTTATGCATTTGACTTGGTTGAAGTCTCTTGTCTTCCTATCGTGAGCTCTAGTCATTCTATAAATGTCCTTCTCTCCTTCCTTCGTACTCAAACGTCGGTAAAGGTCCTCATAGGCCTGCCCCTTTGCCTCACTCACCGCTCGTTTTGCAGTCTTCTTTGCCACCTTGTACTTCTCTATGTTGTTTGCACACTTGTCATGATACAAGCGCTTATAGCACTCCTTTTCCTTAATAGCCTTTTGCACATCTTCATTCCACCACCAAGTGTCTTTCGAGTCGCATCCGCTCCCTTTGGTCACTCCAAGCACCTCTAAAGCAACCTTTCGAACGCATGTTGCTATCTTCTCCCACATGCTGTTTGCATCACCTTCATCATTCCAAGGGCCCTCTTCAATGACCTTTTCCTTAAAGACCTTTGATGCCTTCCCTTCTAATTTCCACCACTTCGTTCTAACAACCCTAGCTTGTTTGTTCCCACGAGCTTGCACCAAAAAATGAAAGTCAGCCACCACCATTGTGTTGAGCGACCACACATTCTCCAGATATCACCTTACAGTCCACGTATGTTCGTTTATCCCTCCTTCTTGTAAGGACAAAGTCGATTTGACTAAAGTACTGGCCGCTACTAAAAGTCACTAAATGGGACTATCTCTTACGGAAGAAAGTGTTAGCTATCATCAGATCAAAAGCTATGACGATGTCTAAGACTTCCTCTCCCTCCTGGTTTCTACTACCATATCCAAAACCCCCATAAACCGCCTCGAAACCTGCACTTGATGTACCTACATGGCCATTAACATCACCTCCTATAAAGAGATTCTCGCTACTAGGGACAACTCTAACGATCTAAGTCTTCCCAGAAAAGCCGCTTAGCACTCTCATCATGGCCTACTTGGGGGGGAATACACACTAATTACGTTTAAGACCATATCACTAATGACAAGTTTAACTAAGATGATCCTATCCCCTTGCCTTCTCACCTCCACCACACCATCCTTGAGGTTCTTATCAATCAAAACTCATACTCCATTTTTATTTGAAGTTGTCCCTGTGTACCAGAGCTTGAAGCCGGTATTGTCCACCTCCTTCGCCTTCTGCCCCTTCCATTTAGTCTCTTGGACGCATAAGATATTTACACGTCTCCTAACCGCTGTGTCCACTAACTCTCTTAACTTACCTGTAAGGGACCCTGCATTTCAGCTACCTAAACGGATCCTAGTTGGCTCGACTAGCTTCCTTACCCTTTGCACCCGTCGAGGTAGGTGTGAAGACCCTTGCTCATTTTGCACCACACCTGGGCGCCGATGTGGCGCGCCACTAAGGATGCAACAACCCGATCCTTGCTCACTTGACACCGTGTCTAGATCGCGACACGACGCGTCACGGGGGTGACGACCCGGCCCTTGCTCATTTAACACCATACCCGGGGTCCGACATGACGCATCGCTAAGAGGGTTACGCCACAACGAGATTCTTTTGGGTTTCATCTCTATTAAAGTGGCTAAGTTTTTACATTGACGCGCCGCGTCTAACACAACCCTCCTCCTTTACCAGGGCTTAGGACCTGCTATGCTGGGATACCAAAGGCGCCCACCATAGGTGGAGTTGCTAGTAAGAATTTCACACAAACAAAAATGCAAGATTTATGAAAATGTCCCGCAATCTCCCAAAAATATATGACTAGTTCTAAATTTATGGTTATTCAAACTATTTTTAATATAAACAAGTTCGTTACAATTTATTTTTTCACAATTGGTCGTCCTAGGCCTTAATATTTCCTGCAAAATTGGAGTTTTTGTTTTCACACATGCTATAATCTAGGATTTCCTTTGCCACGTTTTCGGGGATATGCGAGAAAGCCTTACTTAGGCTTCCCTGTGCTTTTATAGCACTGCACTTATAACACAAGGACAAATTGCGTGCCTATTTGGAAAGTTAAAAAAAAAACGCAGAAATTTTGATTCTCACAAGTCACAAGAGCATGCAAACATTAAATCGTTTCAAGATCAAATTTGACTAAGGTTCACATCTCCTGCGAACCACTCCGAACAGATGACGGAAACGTGAGGACACACACTTGTGATGAAATGTTTAGGAAATTGGATAAATATAAGAAATTGATTCTGAATTGCTGTATAAAGTATAAACATAGCGTTTACAGCAGTTACTATGTCCCCCAACAAAAAACCAAATATTGCTTCTGAGTGAGGAAAAAAATTACCGTTATGATGCAGGAATCCATTGGTTGCCCACCCCAGGGTAACACGACTTACACCAAAAATGGGTACACTAGTCTACAACTACAACAAAGTTATAAAAGAGAAAAAAAACAAATGATATCAAACCAGTAAGCTTGTAATATTTCATCTTACGGCAATGTCTGTATATGTACAGGAGCAAGTTCCGTTATTTTCTTTCGCCAACATAGATGGCAACAATGACACTGTAACTAGAGACGTCGCCGATGAAGCAGGAAAAGACAATAGCTAGCAAAAATGCTAGCAAAGCCTCTTCAATCCTTTCCAGCCAGCCTCCCCAAGCTACTCCGCTCCATTTAACCTCAGGTTAGTGACAAAAGATAGATGAATGGCCATGACCAAGCGATCATGATAAAAATGCTAGCTTAGCCTCTTCAATCATGTGAAAAGAACAGATGGCGGCTGCTTGAAGCTGGAGCTGGAAGCACCTGCTTTATTTGACGATGTTAACATCTTATCCTTAGCAGTGGCATTGCCTACAACCTGTTCAGAAGAATCCGGCTGCTGGTTGTTTTCACTATGGATGGGTCGAGCCCAAATTTTGATTAGCCCCTCGCGGCATATAGTGAGGATTGATTCACTAGTGAATTCCAGGCTGGATAGGGGATCTACATGTACCCGGTGTGCAACGAGAGGCGAGAGCTTTGGCACATCTCGCATCCGTGGAGAAGGCTGGAGAACACTAGTTGGAGGGCATGCATTGTCCCAGTGTGCAGAAGGGCTTCCACTACTGAATGTCGGTGAGCCACCAGAAGGATGGATTAGAGGGACAGCAATCTCCTCCAATGCCAAATCCCAGAGAAGCAGTTGGGTATCCTAAGTGCAAGCAAAGTGAAAAGGTATCATTGCCAGTATTAATTATGTCAAACAATCAATACCAGGTAAAGGCTATAGCACATCCTATGTTCAAGAAACGATCACAAAATATCAAGTTATACCACAAATTAATTACCTAAGGAAATATAGTTTGAAACCCAATTTTACAACAAATACAGAGAAGGAATAGGCACCAAGCGACCAAAAGGACAGCAGGAGCATGCTCTCTTTCTAGCACCAAGTGCAACACAAACTGCTAAGAGTCCAACAACTAGCAAGAGCGAAGAATTCTAGAATCTAGATACTAGTAGCAATTTCAGTTCTTCTCAGTATTCAGAAGCTCAGAAAGTAAAAGGACAAAATGTGACTAGTACTTGTTGTCATGATTCAGAGATACTACAGTAAAAACCCACAAGAAAAACTCCAGATAAAAAACAATCTTATATCAACTTCTAGGTACCTGTCCAACTGACCCAAAGCGATACATGACATTTTCTTCCGTTTCATCTGAATTCGGTGGGGACCAATATGGATCAAAAGAAACTGCACTAACCTGTACAATTGCAAATTAATTTGACTCAAAATGCAAGTTTGAATAAAAAATGCCTATGTGATAATAAACAAAGACAATTGTAATGATAATATCACCCATGAATTATGCCCTTCACCCCATGCAACTATCTTTCTTTCATCCATGCTCCATACTTGCACAAGATCATCTTCGCCACCTGATAACAAATATTTGCCATCCGCACTGTAACAGGACATCACAGCAAACTAATTAGCACCTTCTAGATTCCAATTCACAGAAGTGCAGAGAGAATAAAACAAGATTCAAACATGCAATGGTTGTATGCATAAATTAGTCAATCCATTCGAAAGCTCAGATGTTAGCAGGAAAGGTTTGGGTATGAACTCCTATGTGGCTATGTAATCACGGTATCTACTGGCACGAGAGCATTCCGGCATCCGTGGCTCCCTCGTGTGCTGACACATGCCTCCGGCAATTTTACAGAGATGCCCTCTATGTTTTCGAAAACTAACCCGCAGTCCGGTGCATCGTCCATAAAGAGTTTTCACATTCTGATATTTTTCATGTAAATCCCTGAAGTAAATTTTATTCTCACGTGAGAGGAAATTCGAGACTTGCTCCTTTTTTACATAATCCCCTTGACATTTTGCAGAGAGCCCCTTTCACCCAGCCGAGCTCTCCGCCTCTCCCCCTCCTCATTCCCCTCTCCATTCTCTCTCTTCCCCGGCTGCCGATCCCCTCGCATCCGCACGCGCCTCCTGGATCGCCGTCGTCACTCCTCCACGGCCGTTTCTCTGTCCACCTACCACGTGGTGGCCCTAGCCACACACGAGAAGCAGCTTCATCCCACCCTCTCCGTGACCCTCCCTCCTAGACCTTCTTCCCTGCGGCAATGGACAAGGATCTCGCCCAGATCCTGGTAGCACATGCGGATCCACCAGACCATGGAAGTATGGCAGGGCGGCGGTAAGATCCGGTCTCTTTCCCTCTCCTGCCATATGTCCGCTTTCGTCCCCTTGGTTCCTTGGCTCCTCGCAGATCCTTCATCGGGCGCCCCATGATGCGGTTCATAACTCTAGATCTGCGCACCGGTGATGTGCTTTCTCGAGGTGGGCATCAACTTTCTTCTCCCATGTCTTCTCCCCCGAGCTGGTTGACGCTGAGGTGATCACTTCCATAAATGCAGCGATTGTGTCATCTACAGTTCAAGGTACATACTCACTACCGACTGTGTGCCTCCCAGTACTTCCGGGCGTGTAGCATCTGCCGCTGCTTAAGGTCCTGTGGCCAAAGCTATCTTGTGTTAGTAAGGACATGTTGCTTTAAGGTTAATATTGTTTCCCATTTGTTTTAGATCATGTGAGTCATTATTTGCAGCCTCTGATGATCGATCTGCATAACCATTATTTTGCAAATCCAGTTTATGAGATTGCTATGATAATGTTTAGGCCTAGGTTCAGGTGAACTAGAATTCCATGTTCAAGATTTTCAAGGAGCCTCCTGTGCATTTGAATATTTGATAGACACTGACTAATCATTCCTCATTATTTTTACAGTTCACTGTGGCCATTGCTACTCAGGTGTGTTGTGTGTCCTACTTTAGGATAAATTGCAGAGGCATGATTAGCCTGTCACGAAAGCAAGTGAATTCCAAAATATTTTGCTTGCAGTTGCTAGCATTTCACTCAGGCATAGCATGAATGAGCTCCTTTAGGCTTTAGTTGTCCAAAATATATGCCAATTGCTGTCCAGCACAGATATATAATCTATATAGCACTCATGGTCGACCGTTCATTTGATCTGACGACCGTTCGAAACCAAACTACTCAATGGCACAACTTACATATTGCATCTAACAAGTAACAAGAGCATGGGGCAAATGATGCTGGATCAATTTGCTGCTCCTCAATGTGATGGGATAAGTCTCTATGTTCTGTGTTGGGTCTCTGTGTTCTGTGTTGGCTGGTCTTTGTAGGGCTGCAGCATATGGTCCTTGTGGCTACATGGTGGCCTTGCTGCCCATCAAGGACAGCATCCTTGACTGGCTAGGACAACATCTTAGCATGTTAGCATCTAGCATCTTGCCATATGCTTGGCTGGCTAGCAGCCTATAAATATGTATCCCCAACCCCTCAGGTTGGCATGGCATTTGTGTGAGAAATAAACCAGAAAATTGCCCCAACTCCTAGTGTCATCCTCTCTCGATGAGAGTAAGAATTCTGCTACTACCAAAAGTAAGAATTCAGCGACTAGCAACTGGTATCAGAGCCGTACTATCATGTAGCCTGAGCATCTCCTGCTCATCTCCTTTCCCAGCCTCGCAACAGTCCCAGCTGGGAGCAGCAGCAGCTCCGGCCACTCTTGCTCACTCCTCTCCCTCTGCGTCGTCTGAAACAGCCCTCTCCCCACGCAGCAGCCCCCCGGTAGCGCGTCATGTCTGCAGGGTAGTCTCAGCGCTCGGTCGCCTCGAGCACGCGGCGTCGGCAGGAGGCCGAACTTGCCGCGACAGAGGAACGCGAGCAAGCAACGGCAGAGACCGCTGCGGCGGCGGCAAGGGCATCGAGGCTGGCAGCGGCGGAGCTGGCTGATGGATAAATCTCATGTGTGGCTGGTCTTTGTGGGGCTGTGCTGCTCACATGGTCCTTGTGGCTGTTTTTCTGTTTTTAGGACAGCATCTTAGACTAGAGGACAACATATTAGCATCTTAGACTAGCATCTTGGCATATGCTTGGCTGGCTAGCAGCCTATAAATATGTAACCCCAACCCCTCAGGTTGGTATGGCATTTGTGTGAGTTTGTGTGAGAAATAAACCAGAAAAATGTTGCCTCAACTCCTAGTGTCATCCTCTCTCGATGAGAGTAAGAATTCTCCTACTACCAAGAGTGAGAATTCAACGACTAACAACTGGTATCAGAGCCGTATTATCCTGTAGCCTGAGCATCTCCTGCTCATCTCCTCTCCCAGCCACACAACAGCCCCAGCTGCGAGCAGCTGCTCCGGCCGCTCCTGCTCACTCCTCCCCCGCGCAGTCTGAAGCAGCCCTCTCCCCACGCAGCAGCCCCTCGGTAGCGCGTCATGTCCGCAGGGCTGTCTCAGCGCTCGGTCGCCTCGAGCACGCGGCGTCGGCAGGAGGCCGAACTTGCCGCGGCAGAGGAACGCGAGCGAGCGGCGGCAGAGACCGCTGCAGCGGCGGCAAGGGCGTCGAGGCTGGCAGCGGCGGAGCTGGCAGCAGCCAGAGCGGAGGCGGAAGCGGCGGCGGCGGCGAATGCAGCGCGTGTGGCGGCAGCGGAGATCGAGGCTCTGCGCGGCAGCATCGGCAGCTCCATTTCCGCTGACGACACTGCCGACGCGGACCTCGAGCTGCTAGAGAGGGAGGCAGCACGAGCGCGGGCGGCGCAGTGGGCAGCCGCGCACGCCCACGAGTGTGGCGGCAGCCCAGACAGGCGTGGACGCGCTAGCGGCGCTCCTGGAGGAGGCGCACACGGCGGTGGCGCTCCTGGGGCAGCCGCGCACGCCCACGAGCGCGGCGACAGCCCAGACAGGCGCGGACGCGCTGGCGGCGCTCCTGGAGGAGGCGCGCACGGCAACGGTGGCGGACGGGTCGATGGAGAGCGCGGCCTTCATAGGCAGCGTGGCTCTCCCCGGATCGGTACCGATGGGTCAATGGAGAGCGCGGCCTTCACAGGCAGCGTGGCTCTCTCTCCCCGGATCGGTACCGTGGTTACCACGGGCTCCAGGCTGTTGTCAGGGACGTCGGTCCCGGCGGTGGATGGCCTACCCTCACCAAGACCAACTACGTCGAGTGGGCTGCGGTGATGAGGGTAAAGCTCCAGGTGCGGCACATGTGGGAGGCAGTCCGATACGGCGACGTCGACTACGACCTAGATCGACGGGCGCTGGATGCCCTCATCGCTGCAGTCCCGCCCGAGATGCAGTTCTCGCTTACCAACAAGCGGACTGCCAAGGAGGCTTGGGATGCCATCGCTGCGGCACGCATCGGCAGCGACCGCGCCCGCAAGTCCACACTGCAGGCACTTCGCAAGGAGTGGGAGAACCTGGCCTTCAAGCCAGGTGAGGACGTTGATGACTTTGCTCTCCGCCTCAACACTCTGTTGCAGAAGATGGTGCAGTTCGGCGATGACACCTACGGCGAGGAGAGAGCTGTCGAAAAGCTCTTTCGTTGCGTCCCCGAGAAGTACAAGCAGATGGCTCGCTCGATCGAGTCCCTGCTGGATCTCTCCACGATGTCGATCGAGGAGGCGATAGGTCGCCTCAAGGTCGTCGACAGCGATGAGCCACAGTCTCTCTCGGGGCCCATCACCACTGGCGGGAAGCTCCTTCTCACTCGGGAGCAGTGGCTTGCCAGCCAAGGTGATCGGAAGAAGGGGGAGCCTTCTTCCGCGACAGGCGGCCGCAAGCGTGGCAAGCCACGCAAGGCGCGCAGAGACGCCCAGGCCGGGGCGCGAGGACGTGCCGAGGGTGATGCCCGCGGAGGCGCCCAGGGCGGCGCCACCGGCAGGCACAAGCCGGCACGAGACGACGCATGCCGCAACTGCAGCCAGCTCGGCCATTGGGCCAAGGACTGCCGACAGCCACGACACGGCCAGGCCCACGTCGCAAAGGCGGAGGAGGAGCCGGCTCTGTTCATGGCACATGCAAGCATTGAGCTACCTCCAGCGGCACCGGCCGCAGCGGCTCTCCTCCACCTCGACGAGCAAAAAGCACACGCCCTCCTCGGCGACAGCTCCGGCAACGACAAGACTGACGGGTGGTGCCTCGACACCGGCGCCACCTATCACATGACCGGTCGACGGGAGTTCTTCACCGAGCTTGACTCTAGCGTCCGAGGCTCCGTCAAGTTTGGGGATGCCTCCGGCGTGGAGATCAAGGGCGTCGGCTCCGTCATCCTCACCACTGTCTGGTGAGCACAGGCTGCTCACCGGAGTCTACTACATTCCCGCGTTGAGGAACTCCATCATCAGCTTGGGACAACTGGATGAGAACGGTTCGCGCGTGGTGGTTGAGGACGGAGTAATGAGGATTTGGGATCGTCGTCGCCGCCTTCTTGCTAAGGTATCCAGAAGCGCAAATCGACTCTATGTCCTTAACGTGCAGGTGGCACAACCCCTCTGTCTCGCTGCTCGTCGGGACAACGAGGCGTGGCAGTGGCACGAGCGTTTCGGGCACCTTCACTTTGAGGCCCTGAAGCGGCTCAGTGCCACGGAGATGGTGCGAGGCCTGCCGTGCCTCAACCATGTGGAGCAGCTCTGCAACGTCTGCGTGTTGACGAAGCAGAGGCGACTCCCCTTTCCACAGCGGGCTAGCTTTCGAGCCAAGGAGAGGCTCGAGCTTGTGCACGGGGAGTTGTGTGGCCCGGTGACACAGGCCACACCGGGAGGACGACGGTACTTCCTGCTGCTCGTCGACGACCTCTCCCGCTACATGTGGGTGATGGTCCTCGACAGCAAGGGAGAGGCTGCGGACGCCATCAAGCACTCGCAGGCTGCTGCGGAGGCGGAGTGCGGCCGCAAGCTGCGCGTGCTACGCACCGACAACGGCGGCGAATTCACAGCGGCTGAATTCGCGTCATACTGCGCTGATGAGGGCATTCAGCGCCACTACTCCGCGTCGTACAGCCCGTAGCAGAACGGTGTCGTCGAGCGGCGCAACCAGACAGTTGTGGGCATGGCTCGAGCCCTTCTCAAGCAGAGGGGGATGCCAGCTGTCTTCTGGGGAGAGGCGGTGGTGTCGGCCGTCTACATCCTCAACCGCTCGCCTACCAAGGCGCTCGACGGCAGGACGTCGTACGAGGCTTGGCACGGGCGCAAGCCGGCGGTCTCCCACTTGCGGGTCTTCGGCTGCCTCGCGTTCGCCAAGGAGCTTGGCCACATCAGCAAGCTCGACGACAGGAGCACTCCGGGAGTGTTCATCGGCTACGCGGAGGGCTCGAAGGCCTACCGCATCCTCGACCCGAAGACACAGCGTGTGCGCACGGCGCGCGACGTGTTCGACGAAGGGCGAGGATGGGCGTGGGACAAGGCGGTGGACAACGGCTCGGCTCCGACGTACGACTTCACTGTCGAGTACGTCCACTTCGAGGGAGCTGGGGTAGTAGGCAGCTCTTCTTCGACGAGCCCGTCTACCCCAGTCCCCGAGCCTCCACCGACCCCGGCGCCGTCTACTCCAACACCACGCTCTCTAGCCAGGACCTCGGCTGCGATGAGTTCTTCGCCGGCTCCACCACAGCCGGCACCGCCACGCACTCCAGCACCGACAGGCACCTCTCCGGGCACGTCTACTCCAACACCAGCTCGTGTCGAGCACAGCCCGGTTGAGCTCGCTACTCCGCTCTCTCACGATGAGGAGCGCATCGACGCGTACCACGATGGCGAGCCGTTGCGGTACCGTACGATGGAGAACCTTCTCGGCGACCAGCCGGTGCCGGGACTGGTGCCTCACGACCTGGAGGCGCAGTTGCACCTTGCGTGTGACGACGGCGAGCCTCGGTCGTTTGCAGAGGCCGAGAGACACGCGGCATGGCGCGCCGTGATGCAATTGGAGATGGATGCGGTTGAGAAGAATCGCATCTGGGAGCTTGCTGACCTTCCTCGTGGTCATCGCGCGATCACCCTTAAGTGGGTGTACAAGCTGAAGAGGGATGAAGCCGATGCCATCGTCAAGCACAAGGCTCGCTTGGTGGCACGAGGTTTCGTGCAGCAGGAGGGGGTCGACTTCGACGACGCCTTTGCTCCTGTGGCACGAATGGAGTCCGTGCGACTCCTCCTTGCGCTAGCTGCCCAGGAGGGCTGGCGTGTTCATCACATGGACGTCAAGTCGGCGTTCCTTAACGGCGACTTGAAGGAGGTCTACATGCACCAACCGCCGGGATTTGCGATCCCTGCAAGGAGGGCAAGGTGCTCCGCCTGCGCAAAGCCCTCTATGGCTTGCGGCAGGCACCGAGGGCGTGGAATGCCAAGTTAGATTCCACGCTAAAGGGGATGGGTTTCGAGCAAAGCCCGCACGAGGCAGCCATCTACCGACGGGGCAGTGGAGGAAATGCTCTGCTGGTGGGTGTCTACGCAATGTTTTTGTAGGCGCTAGGCGGTTTCTAGGCGGTGACCCATCGCCTAGCGCCTAGGCGCGCCTAGGCAGGCCTAGGCGTTTCAAGGCGTTTTTCTAGGCGTTTTGATAAATTTGCATTCAGCATGTATAGCTGAATAAATATATAAATGTAGTTGCTGAAATGCTGAATAAATAGAAGTTCCTACAGCAATAGAAGTGGTATCTTGTGAAAAAATAGAAGTTCTAGGGACTAGAATGTAAGAAATCAGTAAAGGAAATCATAGCAAGAAAATTTGCTGAAATTTTTTACAAAGTGGAGGGGCAAGTCGCAAAATCGCTCGGTCTTATCCACATCTCATCTGCAGCCCGAGCTGCAGGCCCGTGACCTCTCCTCTCTCTCTCTCTCGTGGAGGCCTCTCTCTTTCCCGTGACCTTCTTCTCCCTTCTTTCCCGTGACCTCTCTCTCTCTCTCTCTCTCTCGTGGAGGCCGGCTGCAGGCAGGCAGGCCGCAGGCTCAGCCTTCGTGCGTTGCCGCAGCTTCGCCTCGCGCCCCCACGCCATCACGACCCAAGGCCTGCCTTTCCTTTCTACTCCCTTCCCCTCTCCTTCAAACGGATGCGCATCTGATGGGATTGGGAGGAGGGAGGCCCGGAGGAAGCGGCCCGGCAATGGATCCGGCGGCGCAGATCCCTCCCTCGGGCGGCGCGGCTCTGGATCTGGTGGCACGGCGCCTATTCTCCGCTTATCCCCCTAGGCGAGGCGTTACCCCTCCGCCCAGCGCTGAAGCGCGCCTAGGCGAGCGCGGAATCGCGCCTTGTTTTTCATTGTGTCTACGTCGACGACTTGGTGATCACCGGCACCAAGGATGCGGAGGTGGCGGCATTAAGGAAGAGATGAAGGCCACCTTCCAGATGAGTGACCTGGGGCCTCTCTCCTTCTACCTGGGAATCGAGGTGCACCAGGATGACTCCGGGATCACGCTTCGACAGACCGCCTACGCCAAGCGCGTCGTTGAGCTAGCTGGGCTCACCGACTGCAACCTAGCTCTCACTCCGATGGAGGAGAGGCTGAAGCTGAGCCACAACAGCACGACGGAGGAGGTGGACGCTACGCAGTACCGGCGTCTTGTGGGGAGCCTTCGCTACCTCGCCCACACACGGCCGGACTTGGCATTCTCCGTCGGCTACGTTAGTCAGTTCATGCAGCGACCGATGACGGAGCACCAGCAGGCTGTGAAGAGGATCATCCGCTACGTTGCGGGGACTCTCGACCACGGCCTCTACTACCCTAGGTGCCCTGGGGCGGCACACTTCGTCGGGTACAGCGACATCGACACCAGCAAGAGCACGAGCGGGATCCTCTTCCTCCTCGGCAAGTGCCTCGTTAGCTGGCAGTCGGTCAAGCAGCAGGTGGTGGCCCTGTCCAGCTGCGAGGCCGAGTACATAGCGGCCTCCACCGCTTCGACTCAGGCGCTCTGGCTCGCTCGACTGCTTGGTGATCTCCTCGGCAGAGACACTAGAGCGGTGGAGCTCAGGATGGACAGCAAGTCCGCTTTGGCCCTGGCAAAGAACCCCGTTTTCCATGAACGGAGTAAGCATATCCGGGTGAGGTACCACTTCATCCGAGGTTGTTTGGAGGAAGGAAGCATCAAGGCGAGCTACATCAACACCAAGGACCAGCTTGCGGACCTGCTTACCAAGCCTCTTGGGAGGATCAAGTTCCTTGAGCTCTGCTCCAGGACCAAGATGGTTCAACTTTCCCACAAGACGACGCACAAGACTTAGGGGGAGAATGATGGGATAAGTCTCTGTGTTCTATGTTGGGTCTCTGTGTTCTGTGTTGGCTGGTCTTTGTGGGGCTGCAGCATATGGTCCTTGTGGCTGCATGGTGGCCTTGCTGCCCATCAAGGACAGCATCCTTAACTGGCTAGGACAGCATCTTAGCATGTTAGCATCTAGCATCTTGGCATATGCTTGGCTGGCTAGCAGCCTATAAATATGTATCCCCAACCCCTCAGGTTGGTATGGCATTTGTGTGAGAAATGAACCAGAAAATTGCTCCAACTCCTAGTGTCATCCTCTCTTGATGAGAGTAAGAATTCTGCTACTATCAAGAGTAAGAATTCAGCGACTAACACAATGATGTACTGTATTTAAGTTTCAAACAAAAGGTCATCTGTGTTTAGACAAAAGAACTAATGTATTAGTTGTTGCTCCTCATGCATATGCATCACACTGAAATCAGTGTATTATCAGTATACAGTGGAGAGCAAACATCATGCAGTATTTGTCAGTATACACTGAGTAAGGAATTGAAGCAGAAACCATATGTTCCTCATGCTATTTGTTTAATAAACCTAGCCGTCTGCTAGGCACTGTCCTTGGCATGACGTTTGTAAAACTTCAGTGTTTTGTAATCAGCACATTATTTTGCTGCTACATTGCCTGTGAGGCTCTAATCGATATGGAATAAAAAAAGGTTTGGAGCTCCTCAGTTGATTGACTTTTGATCTAATGTTAACTTTTAAATTAAGCAAACCAACAAAAAGTTTAGAAAGATGTGTAACAGTATGGTCCATTCCTCCATCTTCTCCTGAATGTTACAGCTCATCATGTCAGTTTATGTTGTGGAACCTGGGAAATACTAAATTGAATTTGACTCTAACTCTCTGTTCTGTCAGGGAAGCTGAGGAACATTGGCAAGTGGTCCATACTTGGAAAATTGATTTTCTGAAATGATACTCTTATATAGAAGCTCTATACTTGGGAATTTGCTGATTTGATCTTGATATATTTCTCCAAACTCAGTGACAAGACAGAGTTTTTTTCTGGAAGTCCAATGCTCTTTTTAATATCCAACTACTATCTCACACACCAAGTCGTAACTTCAACATAAATTATTTGATGAATATTCAGCTACTTTTTGTTTACACAATGTTTTATTTCTGTGGTCGTTATTTTTTCAGATATTGCATTTGCTGTCCTGCCATTTGCATATGAGTAGTGTCCTTACTGTAATCCTTTGTTTGGAATTCTGCTAAACATATCTGAACCCATCCATTCAGGTGCTTAGATAAGGCTCCTGTCGTTTTAGAGGACCAAGAGATGGACAGGCTGGACAGCTATTGCTCATGGCTAACCCAGGTGGAGGAAGTGAAGATTCTGGTCTGGGTGCTTCCAATATGGTTCGCCTGTGTCTTCTATTAGGCTGCAATGTACCAGACTATTTGATTAATGCGTGTTCATCATGTTCATGTGCCCCTTGTTCATGTGCCTCTTAGGTGCTGACGCCTTGGCTATGTCAATATACTCTGTGTGTGCTTAGATATTAGTGTTATCATCTAATTATAACTTTACAGAGCCATGTTTCTCGAGCATAATCAATAGCTTATTGTCTTTAATTCATTGCAGGGCGCCCGAAGGGCGCCTGATGTTCTAGTCCACCTTGGGCGCCTGATGTTCTAGTCCACCTTTACACTGAGCTGAGAATATTGTTTGTTAATGCAGTATATCAGCTGAGATAGAAGCCATGGTCCTGTGTCATTGTACCAGCTGCTACAAGCCAATAGCCTATACAAGTACATTTCCACCATGTACCACAGTCCACACTTCAAATCTATACATTGTACTAGATGTGCCTTCATCCTTTCATATTCCTTCATCTTCAACTTATAGTTACTCTGTTTGTTCCCATCTTGCCATTTCTATTTTTTCTCCAAGAATTTCAGATTTTCCATTTAGATGCTTGTAATCATGAATTCTTCAAATAACAGAAAACTTGCATCTGACATATTGTATGGGATTCTATATTGTAATATTGTTTCCTTTAAGATTTATTAATTCTGTATGTTAGGAATAGGAAAAGCCAAGCAGGTGCACCAACTATGTTGCCCCTAGCCTGCTATACACTATCCATTCTAAAACTCCATACATTATGCTCATGTAATTTTATATGCAAAAATTGGCCAACAATACTAATTTTGAGTTTTCACAAACATCTCAGAACTAAGAAGTTTCACAAGGTAAAATGACTCGATGACCAAAAGATTGGAATAGGTTTGCTATATAGTGATTCACATATTACTCATCAGTCATCAGGACTACACAAGTTAAAACATATACAACCTAAAAATCCGACAATAATACAACTGATGCAATACATCATTAGTGGAACTATACACGGTCCTGTTTTCATATCTGTCCGACTTGGACATGCAAAAATACTTCAGTTCTGTGGAAATAGGCGGCAGACCATATCTAATCTAAGCAGTAAAACATGCCATTGGCAGCTTACCTCCAAGAGCAACACAACAATGCACCATAGTAACTTTTCCCACCAAATATTAGTTGTTCTTTCGCAAAGTCAAATACTCTTAAATAACCTGCATAAGATCAGATTGTTTCAGTGCAATATACAACTTTTCCAACAGCTAAACCTTTTCTGCACAAAGCTGTCAATTCTCATTCTTGGGCAGAGAAATTTACCATCTCGCCCAACAGTTGCCAAGTAAGCACCATCTGGTGAAAAGGAAATGCCATTGATTGCACCTTGACAGATGTGCCACCTTGCAATTGGATTACCCTGCAGTGTAATTTTAAACCGCAGAATGAATCATAGCAGTCACAACATTAGGACTCAATGATGTTAAAGAATTTCCAATTAAGGGCATGTTTAATTCTCTTGCCCACCCCTGCCTAGCCTTGCCTAGCAAGGTAGAGGAGAAAAACGCATGAAGCTTTATTTGGTTTGAATTTGGGAAAGGAGGGGATTCCCTTGCTTTTGAGGGAGAGCCAGATTAGCTCTCCTCACCTATCAAGGTGTGCCTTGCCTAACCTTGCCAAGCAAGGAAAGTGGGCAAGTTTGTGCAAGACAACCAAACATACCCTAACTCTCATAGGTATTTTGCAAATTTTGACCTAATGACAGCAATGATAACCGGTCCCACATTTCTATATTTCCAGTATGACCTGCTGGAATGGTTTCAGTACTATTTGGCAGTTGGTATTAACTGATATCATAGAAGTAAAGACCACTGATAGAAAGGTCAGGCCAAGGATACACAAGTTTATGCTTTAATAACGTCAACAACCAAGAGGCAAGAATGCAGCCAACACCAGCACACACTTGTAATTGCGTCAAGTACTTATGATAGATATTTTGGTACATGTCAGATATGAAGAAAGGGCAATAGAGTGTTGCAGGAAGTCCAGGCACTTGTTTCCATAATAAATTTCCAGAAAAAACATTTTACTAATACCCTGAAGTAAATTATGAAACATACATAGCCATCTCAATGCAATTTTTAGTAAAAGAGATATCATTGTGGCTTGAGATACCTTACTCGACTTTGCATGTGAAATCAGCACCTGGCTTTGATCCTTTACAGTTGGAAATGTCCAATCAGTATTTCCATCCTTGGACTGAATGTACAAAAGGAAACGTATCAGCAAAGTAAACTTAACAAAGTTTGATTACTTCATACAAAGTTCCATGAGAAGGGCTCACTTTGTCATACACATACAGATTCCCATCAGCATGACTAACAACAAAAATTCCTTCACGCTCTGGAACCCATGCAACACAGGTGCACCGACTGCAATAGATTGGTGTCCAAGCATCAATATATATACTTACAATTTAATAACTGTGTAAAGAAAAGCATACATCTACACCACAGAAATAGTATCTTCTGTTTTAACTGCAGCTTTGTAGTTGCCTTTGAACTAAGTTTAAGTAAACTCGCCCAAAAAATGATAGGGAAAAAATCCATTCAAATATCCTAGACAGCAGCAGGCCCAGTACATAATCAAGATTATCATCCTTCAGTAGTTCAATCGCCACAGCGATTTCAAAGTAGCGGATCCCTATACAAGTATACATGCATGCTAACCAAAATGCTTCCCTTTAGATCTTACTCCCTCCATTCTCTTTTATAAGGCCTGATTTAATATGACAAGGTCTCCCAAATTACACTTTGGCCATTTATTTATTTTATATTTTATATTACATTTTTTATACTTACAAACTTATGAAGGGCAGGCCTGGTGCAAGCGGTAGAGTCTTACCGCCTGTGACCGGAAGGTCCCGGGTTCGAGTCGCGGTTGCACAGGCGAGGGTAAGGCTTACCACTGACACCCTTCCCCAGACCCCGCACAGAGCGGGAGCTCTCTGCACTGGGTACGCCCTTTTTATACTTAAAAACTTACGATAATTGGATAGTACATTTAATCGCATTGCAAATCTAACGGTATCAAGTCTGTATTATAATAATTAAAAATTATTAAACAAATTATTGGTCAAAGTTTTTATTTTGATATGTGTGTGTGTGCCTTATAAAAGAGAATGGAGGGAGTAACTAGGAAAGGAAGTTACAACAGCTTTTGACTTTAGCATTTCATGCAGTAAGAAAAACAAGCTAATTTGCAAGCTATCCAAGGAACTGCATCAGGATACAACCATAATGTGGTAACCTTCCGAGCTAAGATCCCCTCAACAATTCCAGGATTGAGGGTCCTGACAAGTGTTGGAAACACCAATCCCCCACTGTGTCATAAAAGGACATTCCAGGGTTTTTTTTTCAAAAAAAAAAGGTGGCCACAGAAACCACAATTCCACATCGTATCATTAGAGGAAATTCTAAACCAATCTAAAATGGCAGAAGCCTAGCCTGCCTAGGTGGCACACTGGTGCTCAACACCACCCCTCCTGCCTGGTCAGTTGAGGAACAAGTGCTTAAGTGGCCACAGACTTAGTGGGTTTTTAAAACGCTGACAAGATAAAGAGGAATCAGGATATCCCGGGTCGCAGCTTTCCCATATTATCCAATATATAAAGCAGGCAGCATGGAGAAAGGTCATGCATTACGATTTTTATTTACACAGATGATGGAGGATAATGTTTTGCTGATGTTGATTGATGTTTCATCAAAAGCAGCTAACTAAATAAACATGTAAATACTTTTCATTATCCACCAATATTATTTGCAGTATCTTACTTTTCATTATCCACCAATATTATTTGCATTATCCACCAATCATAACCAGTACTGAGACTACCCCATAAATTGTACCGTATGCATGTATGCTCCTCCCACTTTTAGGTGATCACGTTCTAACCTCTAAATATAATGGGCGGCTCAGTAATAAATTTGGGATCTTCTTGGGCGTACCCAGTGCAGAGAGCTCCCGCTCTGTGCGAGGTCTGGGGAAGGGTGTCAGTGGCAAGCCTTACCCTCGCCTGTGCAATGCGAGGAGACTGCGACTCGAACCCGGGACCTTCCGGTCACAGGCGGTAAGACTCTACCACTTGCACCAGGCCCGCCTTTCAAATTTGGGATCTTCTTGAAACTGTCTAAATCTCACAAGAAAAATACAAATTTTAAACATTTAAAATGAATGCTAACTTGTTAGGCCATGTACAAGAGGACCAAACAGCTTCCAAGTATTTGACCATCACTGATTTCAAGAACACCTTTCAGAATTATGTTGTAGATATGTTTCTATGCAGTGATTGTCCAGGTTCAAATTTTGATCAACTTCATAAATGAAGGTTTCCACAGTAATAGTCCAGGTTTAAATTTTGATCAACTTCATAAATGACAGTTTGCACAAAAAACATCCAAAATACAATGAAGTTGTCACTTCACATCTAGCACGTTATATTATCTTAGCCGATGCATGCACTACAAGTTATCAGTCGACAACTTAGTATCTTCCATGCATATGGGTCATCATTACTTTTGAAAGCATCTCAGCAAATTGTAACAGATCGCAGTGTACTGCATGTCGGACATACTTGCATCATACATTATCCTGATGCTATCCAGCTTCAGTTTTTATCGACTTGGATAACTCGCAGGACCACTACCATATCAAGAAATAAATATTTAATACTTGTAAGGTAACGGTGAGACAAATTTGCCAAGCTTATTAATGGGGAAATTGACACGTCACTTTCAAATTAAACAGTAAAATGAAAACATGCCTGCTGGCAGCGCCACCTTGACTTGGATCTTTGTCTTTGTCTTTGTCTTTATTAACAAAATGCTGATACGAAACGGGCTTCTTTCCAGGATCTTGCAACTGCTGCCTCAGTGACATTGAATAGACTGTATAACGAATAAAAGAACTTATGCATGATTCTTTAACTAATATAAACATAAAGCTTACCTAATTATGAAGCATTTGACATACCATCTCCTGAGAACACCGCAATGAGCAGATCGTGCCCGTCCTTGGCCTCTGGGTCAAATGCATGGCAAAGCGGGTTTGAGCTGCTGAAGTGGATGGACTTTATTGGATCCTGACGCAATTAGCACGTGATCAGAGAACCACAGGATACCAAAGTTACAAGCAACATAACATGCATGCATGCATGCAACAAGAGAAAAGGAAATACTTTGTCGTGTGAGTTGAGATCACTGATGAAGAGCGTATCCGCAGTATTGAATATGATGTATGTGCCCTTTCCATCATAGTTTGCCATGCCTTGCGATCCACTTGCACTAGTCGACACACCAATGCCTCCACCCATGCGGCTGTTTCCTGAGACAGCCCTGCTGGTACCATTGCTCCCAAAGCTAAGTGCCCGGCTCCCATTCCCAGTGCCGAGCAGCCTTGCAGCTGCAGACCGCATCCCACTACCAGCACTTGGTGTTGAAGGCGTGGAACCTTGGCCTGCTGGTTTCTCCTTCAAATATGCCACAGTCATCTGGCACCATCACAACAAATAATTGATAACTGCATAAAGGATGTGTAATGTACACAACACAAAAGAACCGGAAATCACAAAGCCCTGAAAACTTTTAAGCAAGTATTTGGTTCTATGATATTAGAGATTTAGAATTAGCAAACAGAAACCTATGTGTCATTTGTTTTTTTTAAAAAAAAAATCTATAGAATGGTAACTCGAAATATATGCAAGGACTATCCATACATGAAACATAAGACACTAATCTACGCTGCGCCTGATCCAATCTATGCTGCGCGCCTGCTCCTAGAAACTTCCGAATATCTTCTGCATGACCAATCGAATTCCCAGCGCATCTACAGCGACTCATCCAGAAACAGCACCTGATCAGGCCAAGTCAACCCACATCCCAACCCAACCTCGCCATCCAATTCCCCATCCATCCAGCACAGAGCGACCCATCGATAGCCCCATACGGCGCATCGAACCCCCCCCCCCCCCCTCGCTACCCTAACCCGAACGACGGCGCCCTCGCTACCTGGGAGACGGTCTTGCCGCTGTGGTTGTAGTGCACGACGGCGGGGGAGTGCGTCTTCTCGTACTGCAGCTTGTGCCGCCCCTCGGGGGTCTTGAAGTAGGTCTTCAGCCCGCCGGCCCCCGCGCCGGCCCCGCCGCCCGACCCCGCCGCCGACGCCATGGCGATCGCGGACCGCCGCAATGCTCGCTCGCCGACCCCGCGCGCGTGCGTGCGCAGGCAGACGAGACCGCGCGAGAGCGGTCACTGGCTCATGCCCCCGCCGGCGACGCGAGGGGTAGGGTTTTGGAGGCGAGGGGAGGCGGTGGTCCGATTGGGGATGAGACGGCGGTGGATGCGGGAGAGGAGAACGGAGCCTCGGAGTCGGAGGAGAAAAAACGAGTTGATTATTTTTGCGGACTCTTCCTGTGTCGATAGAGAAATCCATATGGCATTGGCATCGGGGCGAAAAGGGAAGAAAACTCTTTCGGGTTAGGACGAGACAAAGCATTGACTTTTTTTTGAGAAAAAAATATAAAATGGAAAATAATAAGTAAAAAATGCGTATAAGAGTTGACTTTCACAATCGCCAAACATGCCATCAGCTCACTCATGTGAGCGACTCAGCTAGTCATTCTAAAGGTAAAGCTCTATCGCCATGTTCGTTTAGGCTAGTTTGGTTTATAAGACCTAGGTGAAAATACCGTTGGCTGTTTAGTACGAGAGAAAAATATTGTTTGTTAGCTGATAAATTATGATTTATAAGTCAAATACGACCAAGCGAACATATTGTATATTATATTAGTTAAAGAGCTATTTAAGTAAAATTATTGTTTATACTTTTGTATCAGTCAGAAATCCGAAACAGAGAAGTTGTTGGAGAGTTTTTTTTTTCATCAAGATACATATTTCTATAAATTAGAAATGATATAAAAAAGTCTCCTGAGTTACTCTTACAGTCTAAATAATTAGGTCCATTTGTAATTGGCACGATTCAAAGAACTACCATTACTATATACCTAGAACTGTATTGTCCTTTTTGAAATATGTCACTGTATACACCCAGAACGTCTTAAGGCCCATATACACAAGTATGGATATCTATTAATTTTGTATGGATGATTTTGCTTTAGCTACTAGTTTCTTCCTCACCCCGACAAGTCCCTCTCCAGCACGGGAGCACCGTCAACCACCTACACCGTCCTGTCAGTAAGAGAGCCCCTATCCTACTTGAGCCTTTATCTGTGTGCCACTATAAAAAGATGACCGTGGCTTATGTGTCACTAAAAAGTTCGAACACATATATGTGTCATGACTCTTTTTTTTTCTCCCAAGCCATTCCGTTCACCTTCTGTTTGATTTTTGTCGTTGGTCAGCCCTGACACGTGGGCCGAGTCAGTAAAAACGTTCAAAATGCCCTTCTGTCAAGGCGTAAACTGCTCTCTATATTTTTTCCTCGTCGGCATCTTCTTCCGACCGCGCGGCCCTCTCCGCGATGCGCCGGCCTCCCGACTCCGGCGACCCCCATCCCGACTCCGGCGATCCCTTCTCGACTTCGGCGAGCCCGGCTCCCCTCTCCCTCTCACATCCGCGATGCGCCGGCCGCGGCCCCGATGCGCCGGCCTGGCCTCGATGCGCCGACGTCCGCTCGGCCAGCGTCCGCCGCCTGCCTCGAGCCCCGGCCCCGACGCGCCGTCAGACCCTGAGAAGACGGTGCGCGGTCGAGGCCTCGATCGCAGGTCACAGCTCGCGCAGCATGGCTCCGGCGACCAGGGGCCGAGCTCCTCCCAAGTAGCCAGGTCGCTCGCCGGTGACCACGTCGCGCCCGTGCCTTGCCAGCTCCTCCTCCTCGCCGTGCCCGGGCGGCCTTCCTCCCACTCTGCGTGTTCCTCGCCCTCGCCGTCTCCGCCCGGTCATGCCGCGCCTGGTGCACCGCGCGGGTTCCGACCGCGCCACCGCACTGCTGGCCTCCCCCGGCGCCGTCGTCTTCGTCTTCGGGCTGCCCGTGCCCTGGGAGGCGTGCAGGGTCGCGGCGAGGCGCGCAGGGTCGGGGTGGCGCGTCCTCGGCTTGAGGCGGCCTTGGCGCGTGCAGGCCTGGGCTAGGTCCGGCGAGTTTAGGTGGGCAGGGAGCTCGCGGCTGGCGGTGCGGCGACGCGGCCCGCGCAGGGGCGCACGCGGCCGTGTGACCATCGCGCGCGTCGGTCGTAGTGGTCGGGGCGATGGAATCACTGGGTGCCATCGGTGGGCTCGCCGGCGATGGAGGCACGAGGCAGCGAGCAGCTAGGCTCTGCACAACCCTGACGTCCGTGAGGTCGGCTGCGCCCCCAGCCTCGGCGCCCACGCAACCGGCTCCGCCTCCGGCCCCGGCGCCCGCGTGGCTGGCTCCGCCCCCGCCCTGGCGCACGCGGGGCTCCCTGGCCCCAGCGCATGGTGGAGGACGGGACAAAGACGACCGGTTGAGGAAACGAAGAAGGGCACGGTGAAGAAGCAACGTGAGGGTATTTGGGACTTTTTCCAACGCAGATTAACATCGTTAGATGGAAAAGTGGATGGAATGGCTTGGGAGGCAAAAAAGTAAAGTGTTATGGCACATAGGTGCGTTCAAACTTTTTAGTGGCACGTAGGCCGCGACCATCTTTTATAATGGCACACAGGTAAAAGGCTCATCCTACTTCCCCTACAGTCAACTCGAGTGCATTGTTGCCGCTCAACACTATTGCTAGTGCACACCATGCTCCCTCGCGCCTCCACCTTGCATGCATGTCATTGCCGCCTACAACGTTGTCGTCGCATGTCAACGCTGCTATCACCGCGCCTTACACGTGCATCGTCGATGTATGTGTAGACGATGCTAGCCACCCTCCCCATCCCCGACCAGTCACCCGGCAAGCCCCCCTCTCCCCCTACACACCTAGCAATTGAGCGCATGTTGCATGTGGGTAATGATGGAAGTCCATGGAGCATGGGGTGCGCCCAATAGAGGGGCACATACACACATAAACATTTGATCAACTAGCTTCAAGCACATTGATGTAGGAGACAAGGTTATATAATTCAATTTGTCAAATACTATCTTAGGCATGATGCTGATGCTTACTTCAAGGTCACACAACGCTTGTTTGAAGTTTTGTGTCTTGATTGAATATGTGTGTGTCTTTCGGTGGTTTAGCACTCAAGACACAAAAGGATTTATCCTGGTTCGGGCGTATAAGCCCTGCGTCCAGTAGACATGTTCTTCGTGTTAGAATACTCAATCGAGTTCTTACAATCGAGAGAGTGGTAGGAGAGCGCTATGTTACTGGTGTAGGGTTTGATCGCTTGATAAGACATATCTTTCTAAACTTGGTAGAAGAGTGGTAGGGCGAAGCCAATTAAAAAACCTAACGGCTCAAAACTTTGGCCCTCCATAAATACGCGAGGGCAGAGTAAACCAAAAGGCATAAGGGTTCAAGACTTTGACCCTATGCAAACATGCGAGGGTGAAGCAAAGTGAAAACCATAAGGACTCAAGACATCGACCCTCCGAAAATAACTACAAAAGTCAACCGAAAAGCCCAAGGACTAAGCGAGACATATAAGGACTAAGCGAACTAAAATCATTGTTTCAATGCTAATAGATTACATGAGATCGAAATACCTAATAGCCAATGACTTCAGCTTTCCGAAAACATGCGAAAGTTAAGCACTTTCAAAACACTACTTCAGTTCTCGAACTGGATAAGCCACAATAGTCACCAACAAGTGCAAGAATAGCAGAATCTCTAAACCGTACAAACATTAAAGTATCTTGGAACCAAACTACTAACACCAACCCACATGCACACACTTAAAGCCAATGGGACCTGCATAATTAATACTACTTCACATGAGCCGAAAAGGGCGCCTTATTAGCAGCGTAAGGCTCCCCAATATCGGCAGAAACATGATTGATGAGATAAAAAATAGTCAGCATTCGCAGAGCACTTAATGCATAATTTTCGACCACTATGTATGCAATTATTTGATAAGAGCTCAATGACTTTACATTGCCAAAATACGCGCAATCAAAGCACAATGATTTTATATGAGCTCAATGACTATGCATTGCAAGTCGGTGCCAAAGTAATCTAAAATCGCAAAGAGGCTCATTCGCCGCTTCTAGCCCCCTCGCTTCAAAAGGTATAGGGGTTGGCGCCAAACTAATCTAAAAGCGTTGAGGGGCTCATTTTGTGACTACTCATTCCCTCGCCCCAAAAGTTAAGGATTTGTGCAAAGGCAATATAAAATCACCGAGGGGCTCATTTCACCGCTTCTAGCCTCCTCGCATCAAAAGGTATGGGGGCTGGCACCAAACTAATCTAAAAGCATCGAGGGGGCTCATTTCATGACTAGTCGCTCCCTTGCTCTAAAAGTTATGGGTCTATGCGAAAGTAATCTAAAATCTCCAAGGGGCTCATTTTGTTGTTTCTAGCCCTCTCGTCTCAAAAGGTATGGGGATTGGCACCAAACTAGTCTAAAATCATCAAGGGGTTCGTTTCGTGACTCTTCGCCCTATCATCTCACAAGATATGGGGGTTGATGCCAAACTAATCTAAAATCATCAAGGGCTCATTTTGCAACTCTTCACCCACTCGTCTCAAAAGGTACGGGGCTGGCACCAAAGTAATCTATCAGTGAGCAGCATCACCATCGACTTCGGCTAAATCGAGACCACCTATGGCAACCTATCAACAAGGGGTTTTGCCACCAATTTTGCTATCGTCTACTTTGTCTTTGCCAGCATTTTGGGGTTGAGGGATCGCCATCAACATCTTTGCCTTCACCATCAATTTAGGCAGGGGGGTTGCCATGAACACCTTCGACTTTGCTTTTGCTGTCAATTGAATCAGGGGGTCTACATCTGCGACATCTATGAAATTAACCAAGCCTACGTCATCTACTTCAACCACACAAAAAAATTATCACACGCGCCAGCCAAGAGGGGCTAGCAAGGAGCACTTTGGGCGAGCAATCTGCTCGGAAGACAAAAGCTTTGCCTAGCGCCCATGAGTGAAAGATTGAACACGTGTCATTATCATCAACAACTTCCTCGCCTACGTCGACTACTTCGCCCACTTCAACAACATCAATGTCTTCGATGAAGGCTCAATTATGAAAAGAAGGAATCAAGATCTCAAGGCCATGCGAAGGAGCATGCTACCAAAGGCAGGGTCATGGAGGTTTGAGAGAAGGTTGACACCAAAGACTAGCCGAAGACTGCCTAACGATAAAATCATTCATATATTGTCTCTGTGTAGACGAGAATTGTGTGTTGGGACTGAGTTGTAATTGGGCCACACTTAATTTTATTTAGTTATTAGGTCTTGTACTTTCGATCAAAACCGAATAGTTGAGGGCTACTTTTTTGTGATTACATAGTACAACGCACGCACACTGACCCCTTTGCGGTTGTTGGGGGTGTATTATATGTTAGGGAACCCATCGGTGTTTTTAGGGCCCAATTACATAGCCTAGGGGCTTGTAAGATAAGGTTTAGGGCATGTTCATAGCCCCTAGAGGTTCTATTGTAAAATACAAGCTTAACCAAGAAAAATAATGAAAACCACCTGTCCCACGTTTCTTAAAAAGGGGAAGAGGGGGAAGGTGGAGGGGAATCTTACCCCTCACTCATGCATCTCTCCTCATTCTTCACTCCCTCTCTCTAGGTTCGACAGAAAAACCAACAACGATGAAAAGTTGGTTAAAGATAAAAATGAATGTCCAAACTGGACAGGATAAAATAATTTGCAATGCAGCGGCAATTAACTAGCATCTTGTTCCTAATTTAGCCATTTTTAGTCATCATATAACCAAACAAATTAACACTAAACTTTCCAAATATCAAATATGGAACTAGATTTGCTTTTAGTTTGAATTCATGAATACTGTTTCTAGTGGCGAGTAACTACTACGAAAGGTACGAAAAACGAGAAAGGCAAACACATGAAAGCAAAATATAACCATCATTATTGCTCCCATATGAAACAAGTAATGCAAAAACACTAACATGCATAGAACAAGAAAAACAACTAAATGTGAAATTTAAAAAGAACACGGAAACAAATAATTTTGATCATGCATACCTCACAGACGGGATTCCCCTATACGAGTCATAGATACACTTAGAAAAGCCTAAGAATCTATTGTGCCCTAGGATGGCAATACAAGTAGTAATGGTTGTTGCGGTATGACCCAGGGTGATAAGAGAAAACATATACATCATCATAATAAATCCATAATACGCGAATACAAGGGTCATTCCTCCCTGTTCAATAAATGAATCCCATAGTAACCCAACCAAGTAGGATATCCATAAGATAAGAACTCCAGGTAATGGCATTAGGACATAAAGTAAGAGATCATTTGATATTTGATCGGCTGACGATTGGTCGCTGCTCGCATGGCTTGGGTGGTGTGCTATAGGGCCAACTATCCTACACAGTATCTTGTCTTGCAAGGTGTTGCTAAAGGGCGTGTTCATTGGAGAGGCACGATTCACGTTGCTCGGCGGGTAGGTGATATTGGTTGAGGTTCTCTTACTCTTGCCTTACATGGTTCTGGGGGACTTACTCTTGCCTTACATGGTTTATTAGGGACGTTGGCGCCATGATACTGGACTGGATGTATTGGCTACTCCCTTTGCGTCTACTACTCATTCAAGCATGAGGTACATACTGATGAGACACTATCAAATCAAACTGTGCTGACATTCTTGTTTAATTGGACTACTAGTTTTCTCTTGCAAAATGATAGTCACAGACCACAAGATTGTTGGTACCATGCACATGCTATTGTTCAAATCATAACGCCATACAAGTCGCTAGCATCTGATAGGACCCGTATAGATTGCGTAGAAATTTTGCCTTTTGCAACTGCAGCGCCATCCACGGCTATTTCGATATTTCTAGTAATTGATTCTATTAATTAAAAACCTAGTATTTGATACCGCTAGTTTTGAAGCTATTGGCTGTTTGCAACTGCTCGTTGATGGTTGGTCAGTGTAATACCTAGTCAATTTTGGCTAGCATGATGCGATCCTAGATACAAATTTGTATCCATTTATATTTGATTTATCTTTCTGTCATAAACCACAATATAATGTCTATATATGCGATGTATCATGTATGCTCCTTGCTATGTACAACAGGAGGCTAAAGCTAGAACCGTTGCAGAGCAAAGTGAGGTTCCCAAAACCATCGCTACATAAGCAATAATGGGTTCTGATGTGAGAACCCACAAGAGTTGTCGATCCTAGAAAACAACACCACTGTTGTCCATCCAATCCAAATCTTCAACGCCTAAGCACATCATTTTTCTTTTGTTTTAGTGCCTAATAAGCAGCGTTAAGACTTGTATTAATGTAATCACCCATGCCATGTATTTAGGCCAGGGATGGTGGACTCTAAGACATATCAGATATATGAGTATCAAACTCTAGTGTACCAGTACCTATAGAAGGGACCCTGCCATGGGAAACCTCAACGTCGATGTATCAGCTATTGTCTTTCAATAGTAATACTAGTACTCTAAGGTAGCGTTCAGTTGGGAGTCAAGGTGGAGATGGTCCTGTATCTGATTTATGGGATGGGATGGCTCTATTTTCTGTTTGGTTGAGAAGGGAAAAAATCAACCCATCTTGTGTTTGGTTTAGAGCTGAGACATCAAAAGTGGGATCATCTACCTGACAGGTGGGCCTCATGTCTCAGTCTCTTCTTGTGCTTTTTCTTCTTTTACCATTGACACATGGGACCCATTTGTCATTTTTTTCCATTTCTTTCTTCTCTCTTATCCCTTCGTTCTCTATCGTGCCTGCATCTCCTATTCTCCATGGTCGCTTGCCCGGGCTGCGCCTGCATCTCTAGTTCTCCACGGGCGCCCAAAGCCAGGGGCGCTGCTCGCCTGTCGAGCCACGCGGCCGCAAGTCCACACCGAGCGCGGAGCTCGCCCTCACGGCTATGCCTAGATCCTGCCCTACCATCGTGCGAAGCTCATCCGCCTGCGCCACCACCCGCCACCTCACGTGCGCTCGTCTGCTGTGCACCTATGAAGGTCCTTCTAGTTGGGATGACTCTGTCCATAAAAAAATTAGGGACGGGAGTCACGGCATCTACCAAGCATATTCCCTAGTGGGATGGTCCTATATATCTCCACCTTGCCCTTGAACCAACCAACAGCAAAAAGGGGGATCGTCCCACCCCACCCTACTCCATCCCGCCAACCAAACAACACCTAAATGCAAAGGGTATCTAGAGCCCCCTTCCCTTCCAATTCCACCCATTCAGGGCTACTAGTTTAGAAGCACAAGCAAATTAACCCACGAAAGAAGAAAAACTGGCAAGGAGATTCCCATTTTGCCCTTGATCATCATAATTGCCCTGTTCTGCAACACTACTTCAGTAGTACCTATAGCGAACGGACATAAATCAGCATAAGCATCAGCATAAAGCCAAATTTCAGCGAAAATTTTAGTGAAACGAACAGGGCCAGTACCTTCATCGAAACAATTATAATGTCTGAGTCATTCCAACACACGATTACATCTTAGCTACATTTGTTTGGGTTGTTGTCTAATGAAGGCTTGGTCTAAACCAACTTCGTATCCCCAATCTTCTTATATTCGCCCTAAACCAACTGAGATCATAGTAGTTCATCGAAACAATTATAATGTCCGAGTCATTCCCCTAATATCCCTAGTCTTCTTATCTTCCCCCTAAACCACCAATTGAGATCACACATCCTACGATTGAAGATGTAACACCCTCAATATTCTTATCTTCCCTATACATCTCTATCCCCAGACTTCTTATCTTCCCCTAATATCCCCCCTGACTTCTTATGTTCCCCCTAAACCATCACCAATTGAGATCACACGTTTGTTGATATATATTAACGCACTCAGAAAAATCCGCAAGCGCATAGATATTATACCTATGTAGCACTTCATCGGGAGTACCCAGTTTTATATCGAACTAGAGGAAACGTGTGTGAGAATAACTAAATCTAACTTAACCCAACTACACAATCAAGGCTAGATAATAGGAGCATAGAGGAGATTACAAATGTCTTCTAGTTCTAACTTCAGTAAAGTTTGTCTTCTATTGTTCAGTTCTGGGGATATTACTAGAGAAAACACAGGCAGAGTATGTTTCCTATAGTAACAATGTCCTGCTAGGCCTACTAACGGGAAGTGGACTACAAAGGATTCAATGAGGCTATATGGATTAGGGTTTTTGGCCCTTAGGCTCTCAGGATCATATGCCTATTGCCCTAGAGGGGGGTACATGCAGGTATATATTGGTCGGAATGTCAATCCTGAGCCCTCGGATCAAACCGGCTTGAATAAACGGTGGAGATGCAATCCTTAAGGCGGTGGAGAACCGATATAGCAATGAAGGGCAACCAGGTGGGTCCCACAGACCGGCCGGCCTACATGTGGGACCGACCAGTCCCACCTGGCTGGGGCTCAGGCTCCGCTTTGGTGGAGAGCCTTCTAGAGTCTTCCCACGTTGTTTATCTTGTAGAATTACGCGATTTCCTTTGATGAATAGGTCCTCCTTGGCAATTTTCTGATTAAATCCTACTAGAAACACAGATTCACCAAAACTTGTGGAATTTGTTAGTTCAAACCCTTGAATCTATGTTGGTGATCCATTTTAGTCATTTATGCAAAGTATATTGACGGTTTGTGATTGGTGTTAACTATCGTCAATAAACTCCCCCACACTTAGGCTTTTACTCGTCCTCGATAAAAGGATGGATTACTCAAGACATAACCTTAGGACAAGACATCAACATAAAACCATTCCCAGTCATACATGCACTACAGGATTCAAAGTGTCTACCATGAAACTTTGGGTGGTTGAAGAATGGAATAGCTTGAAACAGATCACCATCTTCCTTCAGTCAAGTCAATTAGAGAAACATTTTAAGATTAAAAAAACAAAACATGGCTTACCTTCTCCTTCTTGTGGTACTCTCAAATCACTCACATATGTAATATTTTTTGATCCTCACCAAGACATTAATGACTTTGCCTTCTTTTTGCCTACTTCTAAAAGCTTATGTGGAGCTCAGGTAGGGATAAATATGAGAACATATTTGCATTGCATATATAGTTAAGTCAAAACAAGGATCCAAGGAGAAAAATGTCATACTCTTAGATCAAGATGTGCATGTGTGTGAATATATATATGGTGGTAACCTAATTCTACTATGCTCCTTGAAACATGTCTCTCTTGTTTGAAACTTGGAAAACTTTTGCAAGAAAACATGGGCTATCTTATTCATTTCATATTTTTTCTTCTCTCCTTTTTTCAGGCGAGCATCTGAGTACCCATTGTTTTCAATATCTTGGACACTTGTTCATTTTTTCAATACTTTTATTTTCTCTTTTTTATAACTCTTGCATAGCCCATGCCTCTTTTTTTGCAGTTGGAAACTTTTCAAGAGAGACATTCACAAGAACTTGGAGCATTTATCCTAACAAACTTATTTTTATGTTTATTCCCAATGTAGGAGTAGAACATTTTTGGGTGGAAGGAAAACATGTTTTTGCGTACCCCCAGTGTAGGAGCAGCAGATATATGTGGAGTGCACGTGATCTTGATCAGTTTGACCAAACTCAACACAATAGTAAGTAATATATGTAGAAGGTTTCTGTAGTCTATCATATTTGGTTCTGTTGGGATATTGCTTTACCACAAAGAAGAGGCATAGCTATTCTTTTAACTTTTTGAAATAAAATTCTCCAATAACAAGACATCAAGAATCAAGTTCTCATTATTCTACAATACTCATTCTACAACAACTTAAGTATCATGGGGTCCCTAATAATAAGTTCCCAACAGTAGCAAGACTTCTAGGAAAAGAGTTATGTAGTCTATCCTTTAGTCATGACTACAATAATCTTTTCTTAGGTTTTAAGTTGTTTTATCAAAGGATTTTTAATCCGGTTCGAAACAGAAAGTATAAAATGTGAAAATAGAATATATGGGCTACAAACCTGACCGTGGACGAAGTGCGAGGTGGGAGGACACAATAGTGGGCTAGCCAGCCCATAAAGGAGACCGAGCGGCCTGCTCCAGAGCCCATTCGGGTCCAACTTTGTTCGATGTAGTTCTTGGTCCATTGCTTTCTGAATTTCATGATTTTCATGAGCGAATTCCGTCGTGTTGGCATGGTGTGCTTTCCCCACACTTGTTTCTTGTTTACCTTTATGCACAACATGTGGAGACAAACACATATCCAAAAAGAAATAGAGAGTTGGTAATAACAAGATTCCATTAATATCATAAGGCACTATTACACAATCAAAACTAAGCACAAACTTTTTGACTAGCTAACACAAACTTCAACCACTCTAGCAACTGAGCTAAATGATTAACCTAAACATATGATCTTAAACACTTGACCTAACCACTTGTGCCTTATCATAACCTATCTCATTCTTACTTCCTAGGCCTGGTAACATAACAATTTAAAATGTTTACATCGTGTTGTAGGCTCTTGCGATGAACATATTCTTCGTCAATCCTCTGTTCTAAAGTTTGGACAAAATCGGTAAGATCTTCAATCTTTTCTACAAGAGAGCCATGGTCATCCATGGGTGCTTCTCCTCATTCTCTATAGCTGGTGGTGCCCTCCTCTTCTTCTCCTTAGGAGGAACAACCATGATTTGCTCTAGTATAGCTCGGACTCCATCAATGGTTGTACGTGGGGTGATCGATTTATACTTCGTGCATGTAACATCCCCGAACGTATTGGTCTTTACTCTGGTCCGCACCTCGTACCCCTTTGGAGGAAGGAGGTTGATCTCCTTCATCACCTTGATCAACTTTGGCACATCCAGCTTAGGCTTTTGCTGGCATGGCTTGTCTTCAAGAAATAGACATGAAGGTGGTAGAGCGATCACCGGACGATGGATAGCTTGGGCGAAGTAGGATTGGCTTTGACGAACGGGAGCTATCTCTTTTGGTGGAACGATGCTCAGTGCAAGCGCATCAGGCTTCTTGTTTAGATCAAAACCAAAGGGGACGATCTCTCTACCGGCCATTGGAACTAGAGAGGAGAAGAGCTTTGCTGCTGTTGGAGATGGAATGCTTTGATGGGATGGCTATGGAGGCAGGTAGGGGCTCATTTCTATAGGGGAGAAAAACTAGCAGCAGGGGTCAAGATCTATCTATTAGGGTCTCGTAACAAGGAAAAACCAAATGTGGTGAAAAACTGCGGGATTGTGGTGGGGAAGGTTCTAGAATACACGAGAGAATTGACCGGACATGAGGCGGTTGACAGTGGGGCCAGCCCATCTGGAGGTGGGACCGACCGGTCCCACACGGTGTCTTCCCATGGAGTTTTTTCTCATGATGGTTTCTAATCCCTATCTAATCTCGAAAACAATATTTATCCATTACGAAACATAAAGAGGATGGCAGTGGTGTAAATCTATGGTGAAATCAGAAAATCTACCTCATCCAGATCTTCAGGTGGTTTTTTTAGGTTCTAGAAAGATCTTGAGACAGTGACCATTTACCTTGAATAACGTACCTTCATCATTTTGAAGTGTTACCGCTCCATGCGACGAGGTGCTTATAATCTTGAATGGTCCTTCCCATTTGTCCCTAAGTTTTCCATGCCTGAATAATTTAACCCTAGAATTAAAAAGTAATATCTTATCTTCGAGGATGAACTCCTTCTTCTTGATCCTCTTGTCATGATATCTTTTGGTTGTCTCCTTGTATATCTTGGCGTTGTGATATGCTTTTTCTCACCATTCATCAAGCTCAGAGAGTTGCATCTTTCTCTTAGTTCCTACAGCTTCAGAGTCCATGTTCCATCGCTTGATGGCCCAGTGAGCTTTGAATTCTAGCTCAACAGGTAGATGATAGGTCTTCCCATAGATGAGTTGATATGGTGACATTCCAAGTGGTGTTTTATAGGCCGTTCTATAAGCCCATAGTGCATTAGGTAGTCCATCCTTCTATGCAATCCCCATCTCGTTGACCGTCTTCTGTAGAATATTCTTGATTTGTTTGTTTTATGTTTCTGCTTGGCCACTTGTCTGGGGGTGGTATGGAGAAGCGATGTTGTGATGGATCCCATGTCTTAACAAGTACCTATGAAAGTTCTTGTCAGTGAAGTGAGTGCCTCCATCACTAATCACCAACCTTGGAACTCCGAATCGCAAAAATATTATTTCTTCAAACATCTTCTTGGAGTTCTTAGCATCAACAGCTCTGCATGGCATGGCTTCAACCCACTTGGAGACATAGCCGACTGCCATGAAGATGTATTCACAGTTCTTTAACTTTGGAAATGGTCTTATGTAGTCAATACCCCAAACATTGAAAAGCTCGATCTGGAGGTTGTTGGTGAGTGGCATGACATCTCTTGAATTGATATTCCCGTGCCTCTAACACGCTCCACACCTCTAGATGAAGTCTTTTGTATCTTCATACATGGTTGGCCAAAAGAATCCACTTTGCTAGATCTTCGAATGAGTGCGGAATGCACCATAATATCCTCCATATGGTGATGAGTGGCATCATTCTATAATCTTGATGCCTTCCTCTACCGGTACAAATCTCCTGAGTAGGCCATCAGAGCAGACTCTAAAGAGGTATGGCTCATCCCATATGTGGAGACGACTTTTATAGATGAGCTTCCTTTTCTCCCCTAGTGGTACATAACCTGCAACCATAAAATTAACAATATTCGTGTACTAGGGGTCGAATTTCGTGATCTTGAATAGCATGTCGTCCTGTAGAGAATCATTGATGGGTAGTTCCTATGGATTTTCAAACTGCATTCTGGACAAGTTATCGGCAATAGAATTTTCTACTCCCTTTTTATCTTTTATTTCTAAATCAAATTCATGGAGTAACAAAATCCTTCTTATAAATCTAAGTTTAGCATCTTTCTTAGTGAGCAGGTATTTTAAAGCAGCATGATCAGTATAGACAATCACCTTAGCTCCTACTAAGTAAGATCTCAACTTATCAATAACAAAAACAAAAGCCAGGAGTTCTTTTTAGTTGTTGCATAATTAAGTTGAGGTCCTGTCAGAGTTTTGCTAGCATAAGCAATTGCATGATGCTTTTTGTCTTTTGTTAGTCCCAAAACTGTCCCCACAGCATAATCACTAGCATCACATATAATTTCAAAAGGTAGCGACCAATCAGGGGGTTGAATGATTGGTGCAGAGATGAGTGCTTTCTTGAGAATGTTAAAAGATTTCAAGCATGCATCATCAAATTCAAAGGGAACATCCATGGCCAAAAGATTTGTAAGTGGTCTAGCAATGTGTGAAAAATCTTTTATAAAGCGGCGGTAAAATCCCGCATGACCAAGAAAACTACAAATCCCTCTGATATTTATGGGAGGAGGTAACTATTCAGTTACTTCAATTTTAGCTCTGTTGTAACACCCTTAGTGTTATGCCCTAAACAAATTGCCAAACCATGTCATGAGCATCATGTTTATTTGATAACGCATGTGGTAGAATGTGTGGATGATTTTTTTTGTAACTTAAGATGATGAATAAAATGTTAAATGAAAAGCTACTCCATAATTCATGTATATCACTATGGCTCGGGGGTGCGACGTTGCCACACCGGCTCGCTCTGCGCGTGCACGCGCACTATCGCATGTGTCTGGCTGTGACTGCCCTAGCCTGATCGCCACTGGCTTTGCCGCGTGGAGCCACCGCTGCTGCTCGCATGACCGAGCGACGCGGCCGCCTCCCTCGCCATGCTACCACCCTACCGACCCACCTCATGTCATGATGCAGCCACTGCCTATGTCATCACATCCATGCCTATCCCTTGTACCTATACTACGCTGTTGGCCTGGTTAGATGCCGCACGCATGTGGCCAAGATCATCGTCGCCTTGCCATTAATGGCACTGTGCCCGTGTGGGCCATGCCGGTCGATGGACGCACATGTCTATCCGATTGCGTCCATGTGCGTAACTCCTAGATCACGCCGGTCACGTCCCACTAAAGCAAGACTGAGACGAGTCCACTTGCCACCTCGTCTCTCTCTCCCTCTGTTGCCGCCATCGAGCCACGCCATCAAATTGGCCACCGAGTGATCACTTCCATTTAATTCAGCACGTCTGCGGTTTCACCATCAAGTTCTCTCGCTACCTGAACCCACCCAGCCATGAAGAAGGCACTACCAAGCTTCAATTTGGTGCTTTTCCCATCACCATGCCAATAAGGCCATGTCTGGCCATTGATGAGGGTAGCCCTCCTACCGTCCCTCCTGAGCCAATTTACCTGCACTACTAGCTTTGCCTTGCCTCCCTCTCCACCTTGTGCACGATAGTGGAACCGCTATCGCCTCCCCGTCGCCGTTGACATGACTGTGCCACCACGGTGCGCCGCCGCATGGCTCGGACACACGTGGCCACACCTCCTCTGCCATCCTCCACCTCAACCGTAACCTTAGCTAGGTCCATGGTAGTCTACTGATGCTCCCTCCCTAGACAATTAGGTTCTTAGGTGCTCTAGTTCACTGGAGCAGCCGCACCACCATCGTGGATGGCTGAGCACCGCCGCAGCTGGCTCCAGTGAGTCCTGCCACCCCACGTTGCCACTTAGCATAGCCGCTCGAGTTGGGGATGGTGACCGACCTGATAGGTGGGCCGGCGCATGTCCCAAGTGGCTGGTGCGACCATGCTGTGTCGTCATTCGCCACGCCGCCATGCACTGAGCCGCCGGGGTACGCGCGGGTGAATTAGGGAAAGGATGGGGGTTAATTGACAAGGTCTTAGAGAGGGGGAAATAGTGTTAGCACTTAGTTGTGATTTGGGAGAAGTGCGAGGCCTCTTTTGCAAAAGCACCAATGCGCGTGGGACTCCCCCGCCGCGGGCCGCCTTGCGAGCGCGCTGGCCTCACGTGCGCCACGTTAGTGGGCCACTCCATGCGCGCTGCATTACGTGGGCCGCGTGTATGGGCTGCGTGGGAGATTAGTTTTTCTTTTTCTAGGAATTAGTGAATGGTTTTCTAATTTAATTTATGAACTGATCTTTAGTAATTAATATAAAATCATGTGGATGCCAAAAATTGTGAAACAAATTTTGTTAGGTTCCTAAAATTATGCACTATCTGTTAGTGTATTTAGTTCATGTTTATATGTGTTGACACTAGGAGCTATTAAATAGTATGAGAATGCTTAATATTATTAAGTTGATTATTGTAGGAATTTTTATGGTGAATTGGTGGTAGTTTTGATCCTAAAATTTTTACAGCAGTTTCATTGTATTATTATGTGTTCACTGTAATTTTTGTAGCCTTAGAATAGACCAAGTATTGGGGTAGTTAAATGTTCTTTGTTTCAAAATACATTAAATCTTTAGTAGAAATAAAGATATACCCTTAATTTGCAAAGCTAAGTGTTTGTTAGTGAACCCAACATTTTGCTTGGTGAAGATGATAGTTAGCTTAGTATCTTAGTCATTAGAGCTAGCTTAGTAGCTTAACATGTGTATTCTTATTTTAAGAGTAGTTGTTGCCTAAATACTGAATTGTTGCATCGTCATCATCGCATGCATATAGAGAACGAGTCGGCGGAGATAGTGACCACAGACGATCATGAGTTCGAGGAGATCATCGAGGAATAGGAGGAGGAGATCTTTGTGAGGGAGGAGGTCCTAGAGCCACCGACGACTGACTCAGCTGACACCATGCCTGCCCAAGGCAAGCCCCGGTGCATAACCCTTATTTTTGATAATTATTGAATATATATATATATATATGATGTGCATTTATGTTACAAGAATTTTATGGAAACCACATGCATAGATATATATGTCCTATGAGTCTTACTAGTGCAGGTTCGAGTAGCTGCTATGCTTTGGTTTTCGGTAGCGTGAGTAACCTGCCGTTACTCATAATAGGTAATTATTATAATTACTCTCATGATAAAAATGATGAAAGGAAAATAGAGATCGGGCAGGGATATGGTATGGGTATTGGTGGGTGTAATGAGTTGTGTCCTATGGCCACGGGGCTTAGTTTGGTTACACTATTTTCCCTATCAATGTTGATTGAGTACCGTCCGTTGCTGTGGATGGTAGTCAGGTCACATACTTATTATCCTGAGCACATACTTGCTTATGGGAGTGGGAAGGCTCGTTACGCTCTTGTCGTGGGTTCTGGCTCTTTCTAGACCGGTTGATTGGAGGCGGGGAAAGGTTGAAAGCTCTAGTTTGGTTTTGGTGAATTAATGAAACCCTAAGTGCTAACCTAGTTCATCTAAGTGATCATGAGATAGGTAGCATTATTTCAAGTGGTGAAGCAACGGTGAAGATCAAGATGATGGTGATGCCATGGTGATGATCAAGTGCTTGGACTTGGAAAAGAAGAAGAGAAAAACAAAAAGCTCAAGGCAAAGGTCTATGCTTGGTGAAGATGTTAGAGGCATTCAACTTTTAAAAGCTATGAAGAACATGGATGTTGGTGAATTGAGGCCTAGGCAAATGAATAATGATGAAGATGATCAAGTGCATGTGCTCTCTAACACAAATTTGCAAGATGATACAAATCAGGCTAGTACAAATGGCTCTCATGACAACGAACTAAATCAAGTGGCTAGCACATCATCTCAATCCAATGATCAAGCAAGTGCAAGCAATCAAGTTCCAATACTCCAACCAACCAATATTGCAAGGGATCATCCATTGGACACTATCATTGGTGATATTTCAAGAGGTGTGCAAACTAGATCAAGATTGGCTTTATTTTGTGAGCATTTCTCATTTGTGTCATCTTGTTGATGCAAAAGTGGATCTGCAAACACAAAGGGCTAATACCCGAATCGATATCCAAGGCGTGCCAGTCGATTTGACCTGTTAATCGACAAGGATGAAGATACGAGCACTTTGGTCCTGAACAACAGCGATACGCCCAGAAGTCACGGCCAAGAGGTACTCACGCGGAACTCGAGGATCACCGAAAGTCGCACTAAAGCGATGCAGCTCGCCGAATCAATGAGAACTCGTAAAGAGAAAATAATGCAAATTGACGAAGTCGCTGAAAAGTAAGTAGATGCAAATGGGAGTAAAAATTGGTTTTGATATTGATTGATATATCTAATTACATTGCCTCTCACTCCATATTTATACCCTGATCTAAAGAGACACAACCAAATACAACTAGGACACCAAGCCCATATCTAAGGAAACACGTGACTCTTACATGAATCATACTCTAACAAATATAGAAAAGGAAATCAACTCCTATCTATTTCCCTGTCCGCCTCAATTACGATGGAAATCTCACTGTCCTCCTTCCCATCGGCATACCCCCTATTTCATCGGTAGTAGTCCTCAAGTCTTCCTTCATCAGCATACTCCTTGTTTCATCGGCAGTAGTCCTCAAGTCTTCCTTCATCGGCATACTCCCTGTTTCAAAGCTCTATCGCCATGTTCGTTTAGGCTAGTTTGGTTTATAAGACCTAGGTGAAAATACCGTTGGCTGTTTAGTACGAGAGAAAAATATTGTTTGTTAGCTGATAAATTATGATTTATAAGTCAAATACGACCAAGCGAACATATTGTATTATATTAGTTAAAGAGCTATTTAAGTAAAATTATTGTTTATACTTTTGTATCAGTCAGAAATCCGAAACAGAGAAGTTGTTGGAGAGTTTTTTTTTTCATCAAGATACATATTTCTATAAATTAGAAATGATATAAAAAAGTCTCCTGAGTTACTCTTACAGTCTAAATAATTAGGTCCATTTGTAATTGGCACGATTCAAAGAACTACCATTACTATATACCTAGAACTGTATTGTCCTTTTTGAAATATGTCACTGTATACACCCAGAACGTCTTAAGGCCCATATACACAAGTATGGATATCTATTAATTTTGTATGGATGATTTTGCTTTAGCTACTAGTTTCTTCCTCACCCCGACAAGTCCCTCTCCAGCACGGGAGCACCGTCAACCACCTACACCGTCCTGTCAGTAAGAGAGCCCCTATCCTACTTGAGCCTTTATCTGTGTGCCACTATAAAAAGATGACCGTGGCTTATGTGTCACTAAAAAGTTCGAACACATATATGTGTCATGACTCTTTTTTTTCTCCCAAGCCATTCCGTTCACCTTCTGTTTGATTTTTGTCGTTGGTCAGCCCTGACACGTGGGCCGAGTCAGTCAGAAAACGTTCAAAATGCCCTTCTGTCAAGGCGTAAACTGCTCTCTATATTTTTTCCTCGTCGGCATCTTCTTCCGACCGCGCGGCCCTCTCCGCGATGCGCCGGCTCCCGACTCCGGCGACCCCCATCCCGACTCCGGCGATCCCTTCTCGACTTCGGCGAGCCCGGCTCCCCTCTCCCTCTCACATCCGCGATGCGCCGGCCGCGGCCCCGATGCGCCGGCCTGGCCTCGATGCGCCGACGTCCGCTCGGCCAGCGTCCGCCGCCTGCCTCGAGCCCCGGCCCCGACGCGCCGTCAGACCCTGAGAAGACGGTGCGCGGTCGAGGCCTCGATCGCAGGTCACAGCTCGCGCAGCATGGCTCCGGCGACCAGGGGCCGAGCTCCTCCCAAGTAGCCAGGTCGCTCGCCGGTGACCACGTCGCGCCCGTGCCTTGCCAGCTCCTCCTCCTCGCCGTGCCCGGGCGGCCTTCCTCCCACTCTGCGTGTTCCTCGCCCTCGCCGTCTCCGCCCGGTCATGCCGCGCTGGTGCACCGCGCGGGTTCCGACCGCGCCACCGCACTGCTGGCCTCCCCCGGCGCCGTCGTCTTCGTCTTCGGGCTGCCCGTGCCCTGGGAGGCGTGCAGGGTCGCGGCGAGGCGCGCAGGGTCGGGGTGGCGCGTCCTCGGCTTGAGGCGGCCTTGGCGCGTGCAGGCCTGGGCTAGGTCCGGCGAGTTTAGGTGGGCAGGGAGCTCGCGGCTGGCGGTGCGGCGACGCGGCCCGCGCAGGGGCGCACGCGGCCGTGTGACCATCGCGCGCGTCGGTCGTAGTGGTCGGGGCGATGGAATCACTGGGTGCCATCGGTGGGCTCGCCGGCGATGGAGGCACGAGGCAGCGAGCAGCTAGGCTCTGCACAACCCTGACGTCCGTGAGGTCGGCTGCGCCCCAGCCTCGGCGCCCACGCAACCGGCTCCGCCTCCGGCCCCGGCGCCCGCGTGGCTGGCTCCGCCCCCGCCCTGGCGCACGCGGGGCTCCCTGGCCCCAGCGCATGGTGGAGGACGGGACAAAGACGACCGGTTGAGGACACGAAGAAGGGCACGGTGAAGAAGGCAACGTGAGGGTATTTGGGACTTTTTCCAACGCAGATTAACATCGTTAGATGGAAAAGTGGATGGAATGGCTTGGGAGGCAAAAAAGTAAAGTGTTATGGCACATAGGTGCGTTCAAACTTTTTAGTGGCACGTAGCCGCGACCATCTTTTATAATGGCACACAGGTAAAAGGCTCATCCTACTTCCCCTACAGTCAACTCGAGTGCATTGTTGCCGCTCAACACTATTGCTAGTGCACACCATGCTCCCTCGCGCCTCCACCTTGCATGCATGTCATTGCCGGCCCTACAACGTTGTCGTCGCATGTCAACGCTGCTATCACCGCGCCTTACACGTGCATCGTCGATGTATGTGTAGACGATGCTAGCCACCCTCCCCATCCCCGACCAGTCACCCGGCAAGCCCCCCCTCTCCCCCTACACACCTAGCAATTGAGCGCATGTTGCATGTGGGTAATGATGGAAGTCCATGGAGCATGGGGTGCGCCCAATAGAGGGGCACATACACACATAAACATTTGATCAACTAGCTTCAAGCACATTGATGTAGGAGACAAGGTTATATAATTCAATTTGTCAAATACTATCTTAGGCATGATGCTGATGCTTACTTCAAGGTCACACAACGCTTGTTTGAAGTTTTGTGTCTTGATTGAATATGTGTGTGTCTTTCGGTGGTTTAGCACTCAAGACACAAAAGGATTTATCCTGGTTCGGGCGTATAAGCCCTGCGTCCAGTAGACATGTTCTTCGTGTTAGAATACTCAATCGAGTTCTTACAATCGAGAGAGTGGTAGGAGAGCGCTATGTTACTGGTGTAGGGTTTGATCGCTTGATAAGACATATCTTTCTAAACTTGGTAGAAGAGTGGTAGGGCGAAGCCAATTAAAAAACCTAACGGCTCAAAACTTTGGCCCTCCATAAATACGCGAGGGCAGAGTAAACCAAAAGGCATAAGGGTTCAAGACTTTGACCCTATGCAAACATGCGAGGGTGAAGCAAAGTGAAAACCATAAGGACTCAAGACATCGACCCTCCGAAAATAACTACAAAAGTCAACCGAAAAAGCCCAAGGACTAAGCGAGACATATAAGGACTAAGCGAACTAAAATCATTGTTTCAATGCTAATAGATTACATGAGATCGAAATACCTAATAGCCAATGACTTCAGCTTTCCGAAAACATGCGAAAGTTAAGCACTTTCAAAACACTACTTCAGTTCTCGAACTGGATAAGCCACAATAGTCACCAACAAGTGCAAGAATAGCAGAATCTCTAAACCGTACAAACATTAAAGTATCTTGGAACCAACTACTAACACCAACCCACATGCACACACTTAAAGCCAATGGGACCTGCATAATTAATACTACTTCACATGAGCCGAAAAGGGCGCCTTATTAGCAGCGTAAGGCTCCCCAATATCGGCAGAAACATGATTGATGAGATAAAAAATAGTCAGCATTCGCAGAGCACTTAATGCATAATTTTCGACCACTATGTATGCAATTATTTGATAAGAGCTCAATGACTTTACATTGCCAAAATACGCGCAATCAAAGCACAATGATTTTATATGAGCTCAATGACTATGCATTGCAAGTCGGGTGCCAAAGTAATCTAAAATCGCAAAGAGGCTCATTCGCCGCTTCTAGCCCCCTCGCTTCAAAAGGTATAGGGGTTGGCGCCAAACTAATCTAAAAGCGTTGAGGGGCTCATTTTGTGACTACTCATTCCCTCGCCCCAAAAGTTAAGGATTTGTGCAAAGGCAATATAAAATCACCGAGGGGCTCATTTCACCGCTTCTAGCCTCCTCGCATCAAAAGGTATGGGGGCTGGCACCAAACTAATCTAAAAGCATCGAGGGGGCTCATTTCATGACTAGTCGCTCCCTTGCTCTAAAAGTTATGGTCTATGCGAAAGTAATCTAAAATCTCCAAGGGGCTCATTTTGTTGTTTCTAGCCCTCTCGTCTCAAAAGGTATGGGGATTGGCACCAAACTAGTCTAAAATCATCAAGGGGTTCGTTTCGTGACTCTTCGCCCTATCATCTCACAAGATATGGGGGTTGATGCCAAACTAATCTAAAATCATCAAGGGCTCATTTTGCAACTCTTCACCCACTCGTCTCAAAAGGTACGGGGCTGGCACCAAAGTAATCTATCAGTGAGCAGCATCACCATCGACTTCGGCTAAATCGAGACCACCTATGGCAACCTATCAACAAGGGGTTTTGCCACCAATTTTGCTATCGTCTACTTTGTCTTTGCCAGCATTTTGGGGTTGAGGGATCGCCATCAACATCTTTGCCTTCACCATCAATTTAGGCAGGGGGGTTGCCATGAACACCTTCGACTTTGCTTTTGCTGTCAATTGAATCAGGGGGTCTACATCTGCGACATCTATGAAATTAACCAAGCCTACGTCATCTACTTCAACCACACAAAAAAATTATCACACGCGCCAGCCAAGAGGGGCTAGCAAGGAGCACTTTGGGCGAGCAATCTGCTCGGAAGACAAAAGCTTTGCCTAGCGCCCATGAGTGAAAGATTGAACACGTGTCATTATCATCAACAACTTCCTCGCCTACGTCGACTACTTCGCCCACTTCAACAACATCAATGTCTTCGATGAAGGCTCAATTATGAAAAGAAGGAATCAAGATCTCAAGGCCATGCGAAGGAGCATGCTACCAAAGGCAGGGTCATGGAGGTTTGAGAGAAGGTTGACACCAAAGACTAGCCGAAGACTGCCTAACGATAAAATCATTCATATATTGTCTCTGTGTAGACGAGAATTGTGTGTTGGGACTGAGTTGTAATTGGGCCACACTTAATTTTATTTAGTTATTAGGTCTTGTACTTTCGATCAAAACCGAATAGTTGAGGGCTACTTTTTTGTGATTACATAGTACAACGCACGCACACTGACCCCTTTGCGGTTGTTGGGGGTGTATTATATGTTAGGGGAACCCATCGGTGTTTTTAGGGCCCAATTACATAGCCTAGGGGCTTGTAAGATAAGGTTTAGGGCATGTTCATAGCCCCTAGAGGTTCTATTGTAAAATACAAGCTTAACCAAGAAAAATAATGAAAACCACCTGTCCCACGTTTCTTAAAAAAGGGGAAGAGGGGGAAGGTGGAGGGGAATCTTACCCCTCACTCATGCATCTCTCCTCATTCTTCACTCCCTCTCTCTAGGTTCGACAGAAAAACCAACAACGATGAAAAGTTGGTTAAAGATAAAAATGAATGTCCAAACTGGACAGGATAAAATAATTTGCAATGCAGCGGCAATTAACTAGCATCTTGTTCCTAATTTAGCCATTTTTAGTCATCATATAACCAAACAAATTAACACTAAACTTTCCAAATATCAAATATGGAACTAGATTTGCTTTTAGTTTGAATTCATGAATACTGTTTCTAGTGGCGAGTAACTACTACGAAAGGTACGAAAAACGAGAAAGGCAAACACATGAAAGCAAAATATAACCATCATTATTGCTCCCATATGAAACAAGTAATGCAAAAACACTAACATGCATAGAACAAGAAAAACAACTAAATGTGAAATTTAAAAAGAACACGGAAACAAATAATTTTGATCATGCATACCTCACAGACGGGATTCCCCTATACGAGTCATAGATACACTTAGAAAAGCCTAAGAATCTATTGTGCCCTAGGATGGCAATACAAGTAGTAATGGTTGTTGCGGTATGACCCAGGGTGATAAGAGAAAACATATACATCATCATAATAAATCCATAATACGCGAATACAAGGGTCATTCCTCCCTGTTCAATAAATGAATCCCATAGTAACCCAACCAAGTAGGATATCCATAAGATAAGAACTCCAGGTAATGGCATTAGGACATAAAGTAAGAGATCATTTGATATTTGATCGGCTGACGATTGGTCGCTGCTCGCATGGCTTGGGTGGTGTGCTATAGGGCCAACTATCCTACACAGTATCTTGTCTTGCAAGGTGTTGCTAAAGGGCGTGTTCATTGGAGAGGCACGATTCACGTTGCTCGGCGGGTAGGTGATATTGGTTGAGGTTCTCTTACTCTTGCCTTACATGGTTCTGGGGGACTTACTCTTGCCTTACATGGTTTATTAGGGACGTTGGCGCCATGATACTGGACTGGATGTATTGGCTACTCCCTTTGCGTCTACTACTCATTCAAGCATGAGGTACATACTGATGAGACACTATCAAATCAAACTGTGCTGACATTCTTGTTTAATTGGACTACTAGTTTTCTCTTGCAAAATGATAGTCACAGACCACAAGATTGTTGGTACCATGCACATGCTATTGTTCAAATCATAACGCCATACAAGTCGCTAGCATCTGATAGGACCCGTATAGATTGCGTAGAAATTTTGCCTTTTGCAACTGCAGCGCCATCCACGGCTATTTCGATATTTCTAGTAATTGATTCTATTAATTAAAAACCTAGTATTTGATACCGCTAGTTTTGAAGCTATTGGCTGTTTGCAACTGCTCGTTGATGGTTGGTCAGTGTAATACCTAGTCAATTTTGGCTAGCATGATGCGATCCTAGATACAAATTTGTATCCATTTATATTTGATTTATCTTTCTGTCATAAACCACAATATAATGTCTATATATGCGATGTATCATGTATGCTCCTTGCTATGTACAACAGGAGGCTAAAGCTAGAACCGTTGCAGAGCAAAGTGAGGTTCCCAAAACCATCGCTACATAAGCAATAATGGGTTCTGATGTGAGAACCCACAAGAGTTGTCGATCCTAGAAAACAACACCACTGTTGTCCATCCAATCCAAATCTTCAACGCCTAAGCACATCATTTTTCTTTTGTTTTAGTGCCTAATAAGCAGCGTTAAGACTTGTATTAATGTAATCACCCATGCCATGTATTTAGGCCAGGGATGGTGGACTCTAAGACATATCAGATATATGAGTATCAAACTCTAGTGTACCAGTACCTATAGAAGGGACCCTGCCATGGGAAACCTCAACGTCGATGTATCAGCTATTGTCTTTCAATAGTAATACTAGTACTCTAAGGTAGCGTTCAGTTGGGAGTCAAGGTGGAGATGGTCCTGTATCTGATTTATGGGATGGGATGGCTCTATTTTCTGTTTGGTTGAGAAGGGAAAAAATCAACCCATCTTGTGTTTGGTTTAGAGCTGAGACATCAAAAGTGGGATCATCTACCTGACAGGTGGGCCTCATGTCTCAGTCTCTTCTTGTGCTTTTTCTTCTTTTACCATTGACACATGGGACCCATTTGTCATTTTTTTCCATTTCTTTCTTCTCTCTTATCCCTTCGTTCTCTATCGTGCCTGCATCTCCTATTCTCCATGGTCGCTTGCCCGGGCTGCGCCTGCATCTCTAGTTCTCCACGGGCGCCCAAAGCCAGGGGCGCTGCTCGCCTGTCGAGCCACGCGGCCGCAAGTCCACACCGAGCGCGGAGCTCGCCCTCACGGCTATGCCTAGATCCTGCCCTACCATCGTGCGAAGCTCATCCGCCTGCGCCACCACCCGCCACCTCACGTGCGCTCGTCTGCTGTGCACCTATGAAGGTCCTTCTAGTTGGGATGACTCTGTCCATAAAAAAATTAGGGACGGGAGTCACGGCATCTACCAAGCATATTCCCTAGTGGGATGGTCCTATATATCTCCACCTTGCCCTTGAACCAACCAACAGCAAAAAGGGGGATCGTCCCACCCCACCCTACTCCATCCCGCCAACCAAACAACACCTAAATGCAAAGGGTATCTAGAGCCCCCTTCCCTTCCAATTCCACCCATTCAGGGCTACTAGTTTAGAAGCACAAGCAAATTAACCCACGAAAGAAGAAAAACTGGCAAGGAGATTCCCATTTTGCCCTTGATCATCATAATTGCCCTGTTCTGCAACACTACTTCAGTAGTACCTATAGCGAACGGACATAAATCAGCATAAGCATCAGCATAAAGCCAAATTTCAGCGAAAATTTTAGTGAAACGAACAGGGCCAGTACCTTCATCGAAACAATTATAATGTCTGAGTCATTCCAACACACGATTACATCTTAGCTACATTTGTTTGGGTTGTTGTCTAATGAAGGCTTGGTCTAAACCAACTTCGTATCCCCAATCTTCTTATATTCGCCCTAAACCAACTGAGATCATAGTAGTTCATCGAAACAATTATAATGTCCGAGTCATTCCCCTAATATCCCTAGTCTTCTTATCTTCCCCCTAAACCACCAATTGAGATCACACATCCTACGATTGAAGATGTAACACCCTCAATATTCTTATCTTCCCTATACATCTCTATCCCCAGACTTCTTATCTTCCCCTAATATCCCCCCTGACTTCTTATGTTCCCCCTAAACCATCACCAATTGAGATCACACGTTTGTTGATATATATTAACGCACTCAGAAAAATCCGCAAGCGCATAGATATTATACCTATGTAGCACTTCATCGGGAGTACCCAGTTTTATATCGAACTAGAGGAAACGTGTGTGAGAATAACTAAATCTAACTTAACCCAACTACACAATCAAGGCTAGATAATAGGAGCATAGAGGAGATTACAAATGTCTTCTAGTTCTAACTTCAGTAAAGTTTGTCTTCTATTGTTCAGTTCTGGGGATATTACTAGAGAAAACACAGGCAGAGTATGTTTCCTATAGTAACAATGTCCTGCTAGGCCTACTAACGGGAAGTGGACTACAAAGGATTCAATGAGGCTATATGGATTAGGGTTTTTGGCCCTTAGGCTCTCAGGATCATATGCCTATTGCCCTAGAGGGGGGTACATGCAGGTATATATTGGTCGGAATGTCAATCCTGAGCCCTCGGATCAAACCGGCTTGAATAAACGGTGGAGATGCAATCCTTAAGGCGGTGGAGAACCGATATAGCAATGAAGGGCAACCAGGTGGGTCCCACAGACCGGCCGGCCTACATGTGGGACCGACCAGTCCCACCTGGCTGGGGCTCAGGCTCCGCTTTGGTGGAGAGCCTTCTAGAGTCTTCCCACGTTGTTTATCTTGTAGAATTACGCGATTTCCTTTGATGAATAGGTCCTCCTTGGCAATTTTCTGATTAAATCCTACTAGAAACACAGATTCACCAAAACTTGTGGAATTTGTTAGTTCAAACCCTTGAATCTATGTTGGTGATCCATTTTAGTCATTTATGCAAAGTATATTGACGGTTTGTGATTGGTGTTAACTATCGTCAATAAACTCCCCCACACTTAGGCTTTTACTCGTCCTCGATAAAAGGATGGATTACTCAAGACATAACCTTAGGACAAGACATCAACATAAAACCATTCCCAGTCATACATGCACTACAGGATTCAAAGTGTCTACCATGAAACTTTGGGTGGTTGAAGAATGGAATAGCTTGAAACAGATCACCATCTTCCTTCAGTCAAGTCAATTAGAGAAACATTTTAAGATTAAAAAAACAAAACATGGCTTACCTTCTCCTTCTTGTGGTACTCTCAAATCACTCACATATGTAATATTTTTTGATCCTCACCAAGACATTAATGACTTTGCCTTCTTTTTGCCTACTTCTAAAAGCTTATGTGGAGCTCAGGTAGGGATAAATATGAGAACATATTTGCATTGCATATATAGTTAAGTCAAAACAAGGATCCAAGGAGAAAAATGTCATACTCTTAGATCAAGATGTGCATGTGTGTGAATATATATATGGTGGTAACCTAATTCTACTATGCTCCTTGAAACATGTCTCTCTTGTTTGAAACTTGGAAAACTTTTGCAAGAAAACATGGGCTATCTTATTCATTTCATATTTTTTCTTCTCTCCTTTTTTTCAGGCGAGCATCTGAGTACCCATTGTTTTCAATATCTTGGACACTTGTTCATTTTTTCAATACTTTTATTTTCTCTTTTTTATAACTCTTGCATAGCCCATGCCTCTTTTTTTGCAGTTGGAAACTTTTCAAGAGAGACATTCACAAGAACTTGGAGCATTTATCCTAACAAACTTATTTTTATGTTTATTCCCAATGTAGGAGTAGAACATTTTTGGGTGGAAGGAAAACATGTTTTTGCGTACCCCCAGTGTAGGAGCAGCAGATATATGTGGAGTGCACGTGATCTTGATCAGTTTGACCAAACTCAACACAATAGTAAGTAATATATGTAGAAGGTTTCTGTAGTCTATCATATTTGGTTCTGTTGGGATATTGCTTTACCACAAAGAAGAGGCATAGCTATTCTTTTAACTTTTTGAAATAAAATTCTCCAATAACAAGACATCAAGAATCAAGTTCTCATTATTCTACAATACTCATTCTACAACAACTTAAGTATCATGGGGTCCCTAATAATAAGTTCCCAACAGTAGCAAGACTTCTAGGAAAAGAGTTATGTAGTCTATCCTTTAGTCATGACTACAATAATCTTTTCTTAGGTTTTAAGTTGTTTTATCAAAGGATTTTTAATCCGGTTCGAAACAGAAAGTATAAAATGTGAAAATAGAATATATGGGCTACAAACCTGACCGTGGACGAAGTGCGAGGTGGGAGGACACAATAGTGGGCTAGCCAGCCCATAAAGGAGACCGAGCGGCCTGCTCCAGAGCCCATTCGGGTCCAACTTTGTTCGATGTAGTTCTTGGTCCATTGCTTTCTGAATTTCATGATTTTCATGAGCGAATTCCGTCGTGTTGGCATGGTGTGCTTTCCCCACACTTGTTTCTTGTTTACCTTTATGCACAACATGTGGAGACAAACACATATCCAAAAAGAAATAGAGAGTTGGTAATAACAAGATTCCATTAATATCATAAGGCACTATTACACAATCAAAACTAAGCACAAACTTTTTGACTAGCTAACACAAACTTCAACCACTCTAGCAACTGAGCTAAATGATTAACCTAAACATATGATCTTAAACACTTGACCTAACCACTTGTGCCTTATCATAACCTATCTCATTCTTACTTCCTAGGCCTGGTAACATAACAATTTAAAATGTTTACATCGTGTTGTAGGCTCTTGCGATGAACATATTCTTCGTCAATCCTCTGTTCTAAAGTTTGGACAAAATCGGTAAGATCTTCAATCTTTTTCTACAAGAGAGCCATGGTCATCCATGGGTGCTTCTCCTCATTCTCTATAGCTGGTGGTGCCCTCCTCTTCTTCTCCTTAGGAGGAACAACCATGATTTGCTCTAGTATAGCTCGGACTCCATCAATGGTTGTACGTGGGGTGATCGATTTATACTTCGTGCATGTAACATCCCCGAACGTATTGGTCTTTACTCTGGTCCGCACCTCGTACCCCTTTGGAGGAAGGAGGTTGATCTCCTTCATCACCTTGATCAACTTTGGCACATCCAGCTTAGGCTTTTGCTGGCATGGCTTGTCTTCAAGAAATAGACATGAAGGTGGTAGAGCGATCACCGGACGATGGATAGCTTGGGCGAAGTAGGATTGGCTTTGACGAACGGGAGCTATCTCTTTTGGTGGAACGATGCTCAGTGCAAGCGCATCAGGCTTCTTGTTTAGATCAAAACCAAAGGGGACGATCTCTCTACCGGCCATTGGAACTAGAGAGGAGAAGAGCTTTGCTGCTGTTGGAGATGGAATGCTTTGATGGGATGGCTATGGAGGCAGGTAGGGGCTCATTTCTATAGGGGAGAAAAACTAGCAGCAGGGGTCAAGATCTATCTATTAGGGTCTCGTAACAAGGAAAAACCAAATGTGGTGAAAAACTGCGGGATTGTGGTGGGGAAGGTTCTAGAATACACGAGAGAATTGACCGGACATGAGGCGGTTGACAGTGGGGCCAGCCCATCTGGAGGTGGGACCGACCGGTCCCACACGGTGTCTTCCCATGGAGTTTTTTCTCATGATGGTTTCTAATCCCTATCTAATCTCGAAAACAATATTTATCCATTACGAAACATAAAGAGGATGGCAGTGGTGTAAATCTATGGTGAAATCAGAAAATCTACCTCATCCAGATCTTCAGGTGGTTTTTTAGGTTCTAGAAAGATCTTGAGACAGTGACCATTTACCTTGAATAACGTACCTTCATCATTTTGAAGTGTTACCGCTCCATGCGACGAGGTGCTTATAATCTTGAATGGTCCTTCCCATTTGTCCCTAAGTTTTCCATGCCTGAATAATTTAACCCTAGAATTAAAAAGTAATATCTTATCTTCGAGGATGAACTCCTTCTTCTTGATCCTCTTGTCATGATATCTTTTGGTTGTCTCCTTGTATATCTTGGCGTTGTGATATGCTTTTTCTCACCATTCATCAAGCTCAGAGAGTTGCATCTTTCTCTTAGTTCCTACAGCTTCAGAGTCCATGTTCCATCGCTTGATGGCCCAGTGAGCTTTGAATTCTAGCTCAACAGGTAGATGATAGGTCTTCCCATAGATGAGTTGATATGGTGACATTCCAAGTGGTGTTTTATAGGCCGTTCTATAAGCCCATAGTGCATTAGGTAGTCCATCCTTCTATGCAATCCCCATCTCGTTGACCGTCTTCTGTAGAATATTCTTGATTTGTTTGTTTTATGTTTCTGCTTGGCCACTTGTCTGGGGGTGGTATGGAGAAGCGATGTTGTGATGGATCCCATGTCTTAACAAGTACCTATGAAAGTTCTTGTCAGTGAAGTGAGTGCCTCCATCACTAATCACCAACCTTGGAACTCCGAATCGCAAAAATATTATTTCTTCAAACATCTTCTTGGAGTTCTTAGCATCAACAGCTCTGCATGGCATGGCTTCAACCCACTTGGAGACATAGCCGACTGCCATGAAGATGTATTCACAGTTCTTTAACTTTGGAAATGGTCTTATGTAGTCAATACCCCAAACATTGAAAAGCTCGATCTGGAGGTTGTTGGTGAGTGGCATGACATCTCTTGAATTGATATTCCCGTGCCTCTAACACGCTCCACACCTCTAGATGAAGTCTTTTGTATCTTCATACATGGTTGGCCAAAAGAATCCACTTTGCTAGATCTTCGAATGAGTGCGGAATGCACCATAATATCCTCCATATGGTGATGAGTGGCATCATTCTATAATCTTGATGCCTTCCTCTACCGGTACAAATCTCCTGAGTAGGCCATCAGAGCAGACTCTAAAGAGGTATGGCTCATCCCATATGTGGAGACGACTTTTATAGATGAGCTTCCTTTTCTCCCCTAGTGGTACATAACCTGCAACCATAAAATTAACAATATTCGTGTACTAGGGGTCGAATTTCGTGATCTTGAATAGCATGTCGTCCTGTAGAGAATCATTGATGGGTAGTTCCTATGGATTTTCAAACTGCATTCTGGACAAGTTATCGGCAATAGAATTTTCTACTCCCTTTTTATCTTTTATTTCTAAATCAAATTCATGGAGTAACAAAATCCTTCTTATAAATCTAAGTTTAGCATCTTTCTTAGTGAGCAGGTATTTTAAAGCAGCATGATCAGTATAGACAATCACCTTAGCTCCTACTAAGTAAGATCTCAACTTATCAATAACAAAAACAAAAGCCAGGAGTTCTTTTTTAGTTGTTGCATAATTAAGTTGAGGTCCTGTCAGAGTTTTGCTAGCATAAGCAATTGCATGATGCTTTTTGTCTTTTGTTAGTCCCAAAACTGTCCCCACAGCATAATCACTAGCATCACATATAATTTCAAAAGGTAGCGACCAATCAGGGGGTTGAATGATTGGTGCAGAGATGAGTGCTTTCTTGAGAATGTTAAAAGATTTCAAGCATGCATCATCAAATTCAAAGGGAACATCCATGGCCAAAAGATTTGTAAGTGGTCTAGCAATGTGTGAAAAATCTTTTATAAAGCGGCGGTAAAATCCCGCATGACCAAGAAAACTACAAATCCCTCTGATATTTATGGGAGGAGGTAACTATTCAGTTACTTCAATTTTAGCTCTGTTGTAACACCCTTAGTGTTATGCCCTAAACAAATTGCCAAACCATGTCATGAGCATCATGTTTATTTGATAACGCATGTGGTAGAATGTGTGGATGATTTTTTTTGTAACTTAAGATGATGAATAAAAATGTTAAATGAAAAGCTACTCCATAATTCATGTATATCACTATGGCTCGGGGGTGCGACGTTGCCACACCGGCTCGCTCTGCGCGTGCACGCGCACTATCGCATGTGTCTGGCTGTGACTGCCCTAGCCTGATCGCCACTGGCTTTGCCGCGTGGAGCCACCGCTGCTGCTCGCATGACCGAGCGACGCGGCCGCCTCCCTCGCCATGCTACCACCCTACCGACCCACCTCATGTCATGATGCAGCCACTGCCTATGTCATCACATCCATGCCTATCCCTTGTACCTATACTACGCTGTTGGCCTGGTTAGATGCCGCACGCATGTGGCCAAGATCATCGTCGCCTTGCCATTAATGGCACTGTGCCCGTGTGGGCCATGCCGGTCGATGGACGCACATGTCTATCCGATTGCGTCCATGTGCGTAACTCCTAGATCACGCCGGTCACGTCCCACTAAAGCAAGACTGAGACGAGTCCACTTGCCACCTCGTCTCTCTCTCCCTCTGTTGCCGCCATCGAGCCACGCCATCAAATTGGCCACCGAGTGATCACTTCCATTTAATTCAGCACGTCTGCGGTTTCACCATCAAGTTCTCTCGCTACCTGAACCCACCCAGCCATGAAGAAGGCACTACCAAGCTTCAATTTGGTGCTTTTCCCATCACCATGCCAATAAGGCCATGTCTGGCCATTGATGAGGGTAGCCCTCCTACCGTCCCTCCTGAGCCAATTTACCTGCACTACTAGCTTTGCCTTGCCTCCCTCTCCACCTTGTGCACGATAGTGGAACCGCTATCGCCTCCCCGTCGCCGTTGACATGACTGTGCCACCACGGTGCGCCGCCGCATGGCTCGGACACACGTGGCCACACCTCCTCTGCCATCCTCCACCTCAACCGTAACCTTAGCTAGGTCCATGGTAGTCTACTGATGCTCCCTCCCTAGACAATTAGGTTCTTAGGTGCTCTAGTTCACTGGAGCAGCCGCACCACCATCGTGGATGGCTGAGCACCGCCGCAGCTGGCTCCAGTGAGTCCTGCCACCCCACGTTGCCACTTAGCATAGCCGCTCGAGTTGGGGATGGTGACCGACCTGATAGGTGGGCCGGCGCATGTCCCAAGTGGCTGGTGCGACCATGCTGTGTCGTCATTCGCCACGCCGCCATGCACTGAGCCGCCGGGGTACGCGCGGGTGAATTAGGGAAAGGATGGGGGGTTAATTGACAAGGTCTTAGAGAGGGGGAAATAGTGTTAGCACTTAGTTGTGATTTGGGAGAAGTGCGAGGCCTCTTTTGCAAAAGCACCAATGCGCGTGGGACTCCCCCGCCGCGGGCCGCCTTGCGAGCGCGCTGGCCTCACGTGCGCCACGTTAGTGGGCCACTCCATGCGCGCTGCATTACGTGGGCCGCGTGTATGGGCTGCGTGGGAGATTAGTTTTTCTTTTTCTAGGAATTAGTGAATGGTTTTCTAATTTAATTTATGAACTGATCTTTAGTAATTAATATAAAATCATGTGGATGCCAAAAATTGTGAAACAAATTTTGTTAGGTTCCTAAAATTATGCACTATCTGTTAGTGTATTTAGTTCATGTTTATATGTGTTGACACTAGGAGCTATTAAATAGTATGAGAATGCTTAATATTATTAAGTTGATTATTGTAGGAATTTTTATGGTGAATTGGTGGTAGTTTTGATCCTAAAATTTTTACAGCAGTTTCATTGTATTATTATGTGTTCACTGTAATTTTTGTAGCCTTAGAATAGACCAAGTATTGGGGTAGTTAAATGTTCTTTGTTTCAAAATACATTAAATCTTTAGTAGAAATAAAGATATACCCTTAATTTGCAAAGCTAAGTGTTTGTTAGTGAACCCAACATTTTGCTTGGTGAAGATGATAGTTAGCTTAGTATCTTAGTCATTAGAGCTAGCTTAGTAGCTTAACATGTGTATTCTTATTTTAAGAGTAGTTGTTGCCTAAATACTGAATTGTTGCATCGTCATCATCGCATGCATATAGAGAACGAGTCGGCGGAGATAGTGACCACAGACGATCATGAGTTCGAGGAGATCATCGAGGAATAGGAGGAGGAGATCTTTGTGAGGGAGGAGGTCCTAGAGCCACCGACGACTGACTCAGCTGACACCATGCCTGCCCAAGGCAAGCCCCGGTGCATAACCCTTATTTTTGATAATTATTGAATATATATATATATATATGATGTGCATTTATGTTACAAGAATTTTATGGAAACCACATGCATAGATATATATGTCCTATGAGTCTTACTAGTGCAGGTTCGAGTAGCTGCTATGCTTTGGTTTTCGGTAGCGTGAGTAACCTGCCGTTACTCATAATAGGTAATTATTATAATTACTCTCATGATAAAAATGATGAAAGGAAAATAGAGATCGGGCAGGGATATGGTATGGGTATTGGTGGGTGTAATGAGTTGTGTCCTATGGCCACGGGGCTTAGTTTGGTTACACTATTTTCCCTATCAATGTTGATTGAGTACCGTCCGTTGCTGTGGATGGTAGTCAGGTCACATACTTATTATCCTGAGCACATACTTGCTTATGGGAGTGGGAAGGCTCGTTACGCTCTTGTCGTGGGTTCTGGCTCTTTCTAGACCGGTTGATTGGAGGCGGGGAAAGGTTGAAAGCTCTAGTTTGGTTTTGGTGAATTAATGAAACCCTAAGTGCTAACCTAGTTCATCTAAGTGATCATGAGATAGGTAGCATTATTTCAAGTGGTGAAGCAACGGTGAAGATCAAGATGATGGTGATGCCATGGTGATGATCAAGTGCTTGGACTTGGAAAAGAAGAAAGAGAAAAACAAAAAGCTCAAGGCAAAGGTCTATGCTTGGTGAAGATGTTAGAGGCATTCAACTTTTAAAAGCTATGAAGAACATGGATGTTGGTGAATTGAGGCCTAGGCAAATGAATAATGATGAAGATGATCAAGTGCATGTGCTCTCTAACACAAATTTGCAAGATGATACAAATCAGGCTAGTACAAATGGCTCTCATGACAACGAACTAAATCAAGTGGCTAGCACATCATCTCAATCCAATGATCAAGCAAGTGCAAGCAATCAAGTTCCAATACTCCAACCAACCAATATTGCAAGGGATCATCCATTGGACACTATCATTGGTGATATTTCAAGAGGTGTGCAAACTAGATCAAGATTGGCTTTATTTTGTGAGCATTTCTCATTTGTGTCATCTTGTTGATGCAAAAGTGGATCTGCAAACACAAAGGGCTAATACCCGAATCGATATCCAAGGCGTGCCAGTCGATTTGACCTGTTAATCGACAAGGATGAAGATACGAGCACTTTGGTCCTGACAACAGCGATACGCCCAGAAGTCACGGCCAAGAGGTACTCACGCGGAACTCGAGGATCACCGAAAGTCGCACTAAAGCGATGCAGCTCGCCGAATCAATGAGAACTCGTAAAGAGAAAATAATGCAAATTGACGAAGTCGCTGAAAAGTAAGTAGATGCAAATGGGAGTAAAAATTGGTTTTGATATTGATTGATATATCTAATTACATTGCCTCTCACTCCATATTTATACCCTGATCTAAAGAGACACAACCAAATACAACTAGGACACCAAGCCCATATCTAAGGAAACACGTGACTCTTACATGAATCATACTCTAACAAATATAGAAAAGGAAATCAACTCCTATCTATTTCCCTGTCCGCCTCAATTACGATGGAAATCTCACTGTCCTCCTTCCCATCGGCATACCCCCTATTTCATCGGTAGTAGTCCTCAAGTCTTCCTTCATCAGCATACTCCTTGTTTCATCGGCAGTAGTCCTCAAGTCTTCCTTCATCGGCATACTCCCTGTTTCATCGGTAGTAGTCTCCAAGCCTCCCTTCATCGGCATCGACAATGACACCTTCAACCTCATCGACAACGCCCGAGTCTAAATCAACCTCTCCATCGACCATCACCAGCTATCGGCAACCATCTTTACAAGCTGGCTTTCATCGGCTATCAAGTATACAGTAACTTTCCCCTTGCCGATTAGTCCACTCCGATCATTTTGACACGTGCAAAAAAACGGTGTCAACACATGCCCCCCAATTTCGGAGTATAAAACCATTAATGCTCCGAAATTTACTCCAGATTACCATAACTCATTCTCCAAGCCAAAACCTAATCTGTTATCAAATCTAATCAAATCTAATCCTGATTCACGCACTTCAGTAAATATCGCACAATCGCCAACCACTCTTGCCTTGATTATGGTTAAGATACCGAAACAATAACCCATCGGCAAGATCTTAACATGATAATGCTGTCATTTTCAGAATTAAAATATCCTGTACCGATATCTCTTCCAAGTCATGATTACTTGCCATCAACCCATCTGTACAATCCCCTGATTATCGTGCGAACAGTTACCATATCCATCTGAACCACTTCGACCTACATGCGCGTGGCATAGAGATAAGTCCAAAATACCCCTACTCCAAGCGGCTTATAAATAGATTCCTCCGGAACACTCGTCTTCTAC